>NW_027249917.1:0-60385 GCF_030848795.1 Temnothorax nylanderi
CGCTTACGCAGGACTTTTTCCACGAGATAGACGTCGGGATCGGAGACGCGCAGCAACTCGTGTTCGTAGAATCCTCCGGCTATCGCTTCTCCGCGAACGTCTTTCAGCAGATACGTAACGGGATTGGTCCTTTGTACTTTGGCTACGCGAAATATCTCGGTGGTCCAATTGGGAGTGTAGCCCTTTTCGAAGATCGTTTTGAATTTGCTCACGCGCACCGGATCGTCGACTCGAAATCTCGCCGGCGCGGCGATCTTTGCGCGACTGTACACCGTGCGCAACAGTTTTTCGGCGACGGTGGGCGTCACGTCCGCCGGACGCATTCCGATCGTTCTGTGTCTGCGACGATTGTAATTCGACAAGAGGCGCGGCAGCGAGTCTATCCATCTGTACGATCCCTGGAGCGTGAAGAGCTTCCACATGTCGTTTTTCAACGTGCGATTGAATCTCTCCACCACCGACGCTTTCATCACCGAATACGTGGAGTAGTGATTCACCTTGCGCGCGTCGAAGATTTTGCGCGCGTCGGCGTTGTAGAATTCCTTTCCTTTGTCCGTTTGCAGATTCCTAGGGTGTCGCGCGTCCTCGCGAAAGATCTTTCCGAGAGCCGTCGCGACCTCCTTTCCGCTCTTAGTCTTGAGCGGGATCGCCCAGGCGTACTTGCTCAGCACATCGATGACCGTCAGAATGTAATTGTGACCCGCGTTTTCGCGCGAATAGGGACGCATCTCGACCACGTCGGCCTGCCACAGGTCGTCGTAACCGCGCACCACGACGCGGCGGCGAGGAAAGTTTTTTCGCGCCGGCGCGTGCAATTCCTCCACGAGTCTCCGTTTTCCACACTCATTGCTCAAGAAGGTTCAATATACTCAGAATTCTGGCGATCTGGATTTCGTGCTTATCCACGGTATTCCTCACAGTTACGAACTGGCTTCTAAATTCTCTTATCAGATCTTTGAAGTTCTTTCTGAGCTCCGCGATCGCTCCCTCGACGTAGCCCATGTTCGTCGCGTCGGTGCCGACCTCCGGCGCGGCCACGCGTCGTATCTTGCGCTCCGACGCGTCGTACGAATCTTCGCGCAAGAGAAGCGCGTCGTTTCGAAACCTCGCGATTTCGTCTCTCAAACCCTGGTTCGCGTTTGTCACGATGACGCCCGTGAACTCTCGATCGACGGTGTTCTTCTTCTCGATCTCTTCGATCACGGCGCTCTTGAACCGTTCGATCGCGTCCTCCACGTAACTCCTGTTCGTCGCGTCGGTGTCGAACTCCGGCGCGGCCACGCGTCGTATCTTGCGCTCCGACGCGTCGTAGGAATCGAGGAGCGTAATCGCACCGTGGACGCACCGTCGATTCCGTCACCGTTGCTCCGATTTGTCAGAGACATGCCGAATTTGTTCACGGACATCGCGCGCGCGCGGGGGAGGCGCTGGAGAGCGCGCGATACGTACTGCCGTCGCGATCGACGCGACCGATCAATTTACGACGAAACCGGCCTCGCGAAGTTCCTCGATTATCGACAGAATTTCGTTGTCGTGAGCGTTGTTGCCGGCCCGACGAGAAGCGTCTAGCAGTCGAAGTCAATCGACCAGCTCGTTGGGATCGTCCCAGTGAACGTAATCGATCGCGTTGTCGGTCAGTCGCATGGCCGACGGTAGTCCGGCGCCCTTCGTAGTCCCAACTGTGTGAGACGGGTGTACGAGCGGCGCTATTATTTTTGTGTACTTGTGTCCCCTGTTACCCTTGACAGGCATGCCGGCGCTGCGACCGCGTTTGTGAGCGCTGGTGGCGAAAAGTATACTCCTGTACGTTCGTTTGTCCTTCTCCGTGTAGACGCGAGCGTTGGGAATTCGCATGAAGATCAACTCGTACAGACCGCGCGTGCCCTTGTACCGTACACCGTCGATGATCACGGAGTCATCCGGGGCCACGTCAAATCGCTTGTTACCCAGCATCGTGCCGTGCTCGCCGAGATACACTCCGTAGACGTGGTCGATCTCCTTTTTACTGTCGCCGCTCAGAAGAGCGCCCACGTACTCCCGCCCTAACGGTCCTAGTTGGCTATTCAGAGCGTCGCGACCTTCCGCCGTGCTCAAAGACTCCCTGACGGACGTTTCTAGCGCGGGGGGTGGAGTCGTAGTCTCCGAGACGATCTCGTGTTCTCTGGGTAAAAACTGGACCGAATCGGCGTGGATCGGCGTGGAGCTCGCGATAGTCGTCGTCGTCGCGGGAGCCGAACTCAACCGTGCTGGACGCGACTCTCCTTTTTTTCCCGCGGTCGTCGTTGTCCTTATTGGCGTGAATACGTCGTCGTCCTCCCCGTAATCGCGCTCCAGGTCGGCGCCTGCATCGTCGTCGTCATCACCGTAGTCACTATCCTTCTTCGCTCTCTTTCATCTTTCTCGCGAGCGTAAAGCTGTCGTCGTCGTCGTCGTCGTCAATTTTGCCCGGTCCTTTACCCCTGCGGTCCGCGTCATCGGCGAGCCGTTTCAAAGGTTTGACGATGGGCTCGTACCTCTTTTCCAGAGCGATCTCGCTCTCCATTTTTCCGACCCTGAGAGCTACGTACTTCCTGCGAATCGAGGCGCGCGTTTTGGCTATCTCTCGCGCGGTCCTCTCTTCCGCGATCGCGCTCATACTCGCGTCGTTCGGCGAAGCGCACTGATCGGCTCTACAGCACAGCGAAGTCGTGGAACCCCCGTCTGTACCGTCCGCCTCGCAACGCGCTGTCCTTGTCTATCACGGCGAAACCGTAGGTGCGTCGCCAACACTCGCGACAGAAGGCGCGAAACTCGTTGTACGACATGTCGATGTTCACGTGATCGTCGTACACGTGCCGCAGATTGGTGCCGTCCTGCCTGAACAGGATCAACAGATTTGCGTTATCGCGCACGAGATGTTTCGGTATTTTGGCGTACGTCTGACAGAGATAGAAGCAATCGATATTCGAATGTCGACCCATAGAAAAGTACTCCCTCATTCTGTCCTGCTTGTCGCAGGCCACGTCGTCGAAGACGAAGACCGAGTCAGGAAGCGCCTCGTCGGGCGGAACGACGTCGCGATTGTCGGAGAACGCGCGATAGCTGATCTCCTCCATAGGCTCGAACAATCGTTCGAGATATCGATACTTCGGTTGTTGCAGAGATTTCGAGTACACGTATACGTTCTCGAAACGAAGACCGTGCGCTTGTTCCAGCAGACTCACCAGAACGTTCGTCTTACCGCAGTTAGAGGGACCGCAGATGATGCAACGTACGACGTTCGGCAGGAGAGGACCGTGTCTGCGCGATTCTCCGTTTCCTCCCTCGGTCGCGCCCGAGCCTGCCTGCGTTTTGCGATCCACATTCGAGACTCCTATCGTCACCGACTGTCGCACGAATCGCATTGCGCCCTCTCTCTTTCGCTCTCTCTCTCGGTTTTTTCCGCAAGCGCGCGCTCGTTCGCGCGACGAACGCGCCCAAGCGCCGGGGCGGGGAGGGCAGCACGGACGTCGTTTCGTTTCGTCGCGCGTGCGCAAACGCCTCGCGCGCAAGTATAAGTAGCGCGAGCGCGTCGTCGTATCCGTAGAAATTCGATCTCAAAAGCAACGAATCGTTCGCGCGCGCGTCGGTGATCGAGATGTTTCCCATCCTACTGACGGACAGGCGCGATATTCTCGATCTAACGGCCGAGGAGCTGGAATTCGTTCCGAAGATCGTTCTGTTGCGTAAATTTGAGAAATACGTGCAACTGCTGTGGGACCGTTTGCCCGAACATATAAAAGCGGATCCCGAGGTGCAGAGATATCGTGTATGGAACATTACAATCGTCCGTGGCAGCGAACGCACATAGACGGTCCACCGCCGCTCGTCAAGGACTGCTACGAGTGCAACCGCGCGCTCGCTCTGAACGGTGAGTCGTCGAAACGTTTCCGTTCGAATTGAGAAGAAGAAAAAACCAACCCGCAACCGCGACCGAATGCGCGGCGCCGGTCTACTCGATCACGCAATAAACGCTCTTCCCTTCGAGCTGCATATACCCGGCTATCAGTTTTGCGGACCCGGTACGCGTCTAGCGAAGAGACTAGCGCGCGGCGACAAAGGCATCAATCCGTTGGACGCGGCGTGTCGCGAGCACGACATAGCGTATTCGCGAAGCGGCGAGCTCGCCGAACGACACGTCGCCGATCGACTGCTCGCCGAGAGGGCGCGCAAGCGCGTCACCGCGAAGGACTCGCCGGTCAGTGAGAGACTCGCCGCGGCGGCCGTATGGGCGGCTATGAAAGCGAAGACGAAACTGGGCATGGGTATGGAAAGGAAAAATGGAAGAAAGAGGAAAGGAACGGGGAGAAACGCGAAGACGAGGAGGAAGAGGCGGAGGATACTTCCGACGGCGAAACGCGGCGGCTTCTTGCCTTTTCTACCGATGTTGGGTGCGCTCGGTTCTTTGATCGGTGGCGCGGCCGGCGTGGCCAAGGCGGTGAGCGCCGGCAAAGCGGCGCGACGGGAACTCGAGGAACTGCAGCGACACAATCGCGCGATGGAGGGTCGCGGGCTGTACCTCACGCCGTATAAGAAGCGCGGAGGTGGCGCGAGGAGAATCGCCGAAAAAAAAAAAATTTCGCGGAAGAAGGCGACGTTAGCGGCGACGTCGGATCTGCCGCCGTACGGCGTCACGACGAACAAGCAGCTCGATCGATCGGCGCGTCGCCTACGCATACCGTTCTTCCGTGGGGTGTTCATGCGCGACGCTCTGCCGACGAGGGTGCGACACGCGGAGTGCGGCATCGTGAATCTCGACGACGCGGCGGGTCCGGGCACGCATTGGGTCGCTTACGCGAAGAAAGGGAACGCGGCGATCTACTTCGACGCGTTCGGAAATCTCCGTCCGCCGAGGGATCTCGCGCGATATCTCGGCGGTGGCGGCGAGAGCGCGATCGTGACGTACAATCGTCGCGCGTTCCAGACGTTCGAGCAGAGAATCTGCGGACAGCTGTGCCTGCGATTTCTTCGCGAGATCGATTGGGGGAGCGGTGGCGAACGATCGACGTTCTCGCGCGATGTCGCTGACGCTCACGTTGACCGGAACCAGCAGCGTTCTCACGGCGAGTCACTTTCCCGCTTTGGATCTGAGCGACGGCGAGTACGAGCTGGGTTTGGCGACTTTTGAGACGTACAATTCGATACCGAACGTTACGCCGGCGAACAATCGATTCTACTTCGGCGAGGACGACCGGAAGATCGTTGTTCCGGAAGGGTCGTACGAGCTGCGTGCCGTGAGCAGATATCTGCGCGCCGCTCTTCTTCATCGCGAACGGCGCGCCCGCGAGAGAGAGAAAGAGAAAGAGAAGAGAGAAAAACTGCAGGCCGATGGCGCTGGACGGGTAAAAGAAAATAAACGAACGGAGAAGAACGACGACGACGATAACAACGACGCTTATCGCATATACGAGGACGAAGACGACGACGACGGTTATGGCATATACGGGGACAACGACGGCAAGAACGACGACGATGACGGCGGCGATATAACGGTACTCGCTCTTCGCGCCAACGAGAATACCATGAGGAGCGAGATAAAGTGCGCCTACAGAGTGAATTTTACAAAACCGAACAACATCGGTTCTCTTTTGGGTTTCTCGCGCGATCGTATCCTAAAACCGAACAAATGGTACGTTTCCGACGAACCCGTTGACGTCATGAGCGTGAACATAATTCGCATCGAATGCAGCATCACCACGGGAGCGTACAGCAACGGACGCTCGGTGCACGCGATACACGAATTCGCGCCGAAAGTTCCACCGGGATATAAACTGTCGGAGACTCCGACGCAGATCATTTACCTCCCGATCGTCGCGCGAAACGTCACCGATATCACGGTGCGAATCGTGGACCAGAACGATCGATTGATCGACTTTCGCGGCGAGGAGATAACGATTAGACTGCACGTACGTCGTCGCCGCAGTTAGTGTGTGTGCGCGCGTATCTCAGCGACCTGAAGAGAGAGAGCGAGAGGGATGCTCGTTCTGAACGGATCGAGCGCGGATTGTACGAACAAGCGAGCTAGCCCGTTCTACGACGTAATCGAAAGCGTAAGGAAGAGAAGAGGTGGCGGTGGTGGTGGTCGAGGAGGAAAGAGAGCCGTTCTCAGCAACGCCAACGTCAGGTTCCTACGATCGCTGGGTCTCGCCGTGAGAAACGCGTCGTTTCTACTTCGAAAGGAAAGACCATGGCCGACATCCTGAGTATCGGCGGTGAGCCGATCTTCGACGAGCGCATCGTCGGAATCGAGACTCACACGTATAACCCGTACGTGAACACGACTTTCGGGCACAACGACGAGATACGAATACCCATACAGCAACAGGATCTGTATACGCTGCCGTGCGACAGTTTTCTGTACGTCGAGGGACGACTCTATGACGACGGCGCGGGCGCGACGACGTCGGAAGCGACGGATGCTCAAAGGCAATACGCGAAATTGGTCAACAACTGCGTAGCGTTTATGTTCGACGAGATTCGATACGAACTCGACGGCGTGGAGATCGACCGGTGTAGAAACGTCGGCATAACCAGCACGATAAAGAACTACGCGTCGCTGACCGCCGAACGAGCCAGGAGACTGCAGAACGCCGGATGGAGTTATCCGACGAACGAATCGAATCTGAACGACGCGTCCCATCAATTCAACTTTTGCGTACCTTTGAATATTCTTTTGGGTTTCTGCGAGGACTACAGACGCGTGGTGATAAACGCGCGACACGAACTTATCCTGATACGCGCTCGGAACGACGTCAACTGCGTCGTAGATCCGAAAAAAACCGTGCCGAGAGATCCCGCCAAGGATCCTAAAATTACGCTACTGAAGGTGCAATGGCGTATGCCGCACGTGGCGTTAAACGACGTGACTAAATTGTCGCTTTTGCGAACGTTGGAGAGCGGACGATTCTGAGCGTGGGCTTTCGCTCTTGGGACCTGTACGAATTTCCTCTGCTGCAGAGCACGACCAAGCATTCGTGGGCCGTGAAAGCCGCGCCGCAGTTGGAGAAGCCGCGATACGTCATATTCGCGCTGCAGACCGGACGGCGAAACGAATTCACGGAGGACTCCTCGAGGTTCGATCATTGCGCGCTCGCCAACGTGAAATTGTATCTCAACTCGGAATTCTATCCCTACGACGACGTGAACGCGGATTTCGAAAGCGACAAGTTCGCCGTGCTGTACGAGATGTACGCGAAATTTCGAGGAGCGTACTACGGGGACAGTCGCGACGACGCGCTCTTTTCCCCGCGCGACTTCGCGCGAGTAGTGCCGCTCGTGGTGATCGATTGTTCCCGCCAGAACGAAGCGGTGAAGAGCGCCACCGTGGACGTGCGCATCGAATTCGAATGCAAGGAAAACGTTCCGCCGAAGACCACCGCCTTTTGTCTCATCGTTCACGATCGCGTCATCGAGTACGGTCCGCTGACCAATGTGGTGCGCAAAATCATCTAGCGGAAATGGCGATTGTAGGATACCACACCCCGGAAACGGGAGATATATATAAAGACGGGGATCCTTCGATCGTTCCTCAGATCCCGTTAAGAACGAGCAGTTTGAGCGTGAATTGTTCGACGCGCACCGACTCGATGGCCGCAGCGGCAACGACGATCTTCGTCGACCTGCAGGGATTCGTGGTGAGCGACAGATTCGTCGCGAAGGAGGTGGCCGTGTTCCGAAGCGAGACGCGCGAACTCGCGCATCACGTGTTTCGCGCGCCGATGAAGTGGGACCTGCTCACGAACGCCGAAAAAGCAAGGGCCAACTGGCTGATGGCGAACCATCACGGCCTCCGTTGGAAAGACGGGGACGTGGACTATCGCCTAGCCAGGTCGATTATTCGACGCGCGGTGTGCGACGACCTGGGCGAGGGAGAAGAGACGCCCGGCGCGCGAATATACGTGAAAGGCCTCGAGAAGAAGAGGTGGCTGGAGGAGATTCTCGGCGACGTCGACGCGACGATCGAGACCATCGACGCCGAGTACGACGACATCGATCGGCTGGAGTTTCTTCGCGCCGATTGCACGTTTCGCTGTGGACGCCATCAACGGTGCTGCGCGATGGAGAACGTGATGAAGTTGCGCGACTGGTGGAACGAGCGACGCGAGTGTCTCTCCAGCATCGACTCCACGGATCAAATATAAATGTGTATCCATCCATCCATCCATCTATATATGTATATATTTTAATCAATAACAAAAAGATCTATCTATCTATATTTTATTCAATAAAAAAGATCTATCTATCTATCTATATTTTATTCAATAAAAAAACTGATGCAAAATCAACGAGGAAAGTTATTCATTATTCGCATACCTACACCGTACGTATAATCGTACTCGATAACGCCGAGCGCGATAGCGTCGAGCGCGCGAGCGACGAGCGTGATGCGTAAGCGAACGAGAGCGTCGAACTCCGAAGAAGAACGGCAACGATAACGCCGAGCGCGCGAAACTGTCAATGAGCGCGGAGTCGGGAGCGTCGAGCGGAAGCGCGATATCGGCGGCGGGAGCGTCTAATCTCGTTGTTGTTCACGCGTATTTATCTTTATATAATAGTTATTTAATATTTACTATTTAATATTTAATATTTATTGAACATTATATGTCTAGCTATAAATCACAGATTTCGTATAACAGATATTTCATAATGCAAATAAAAGATGCTCCTCCTTGGTTGTTTATGGAATTATATATTTATTTAATATTATTTAACATTACATTTATAGTTATTCACTATTTACTTATATTGCTTATATTTATTTACTATTTAACATTACATTTATAGTTATTCAGTATTTACTTATATATTACTTATATTACTTATATTACTTATATTACTTATATTACTTATTTATTGTATTTATTTGCGATTGGAGAGGGGGTGGGCCAGCCTTCGACGACGTCGTCGTTGACGACGTCTATCAGGTCGGTGTCGACGTCTATCAAGTTGACGTCGACGTTTCCGCGCCCACCCTCGTCCTCACCGTTGCCGTCTTCGCCGTCGTCGTCGTCGTCGTCGTTTTGTTCGTAACGCCGTCCTGATAATTCAAACCGCGCAGCGTCCCGATTCATGCCGCGCATCCTCGCGGTGTACAGACGGATGTACTTTTGAGCTTTTTTCACCACCGATGTGATGAGGACCCTGCGCAAAAAACAAATATCATTATTAATAAGAATATAAATGAGTATATAAGTGAGTATATAAATGAGAATAAAAATGAGTATGTAAATGAGTGTAAATGAATATATTACTGAATGTATAAATACTATTAATAATTTGTGATGTAGAATATATATATTTACATTTTTGTAAACTTACATTCGATTGAACATTCGTGCGTCCTCGTCGACGCGGATCGTCACTTGTAAGCAGGGCGGCGCTCTCTCCGCGATGGTCGTCAGACGATGCTGCAGCCGCAGCATCGCCTCGTTCAACTCGTCCCTAGCCATATTTAGGGACGCAATGTGCGTTTTCACGTCTTCGCACACCCTTATCAGTTCCTTTACACCATCCATATTTTGCGCGTTTAAAAAATGTGCAACAAAAACTGCGAACGAATTACACCCGAGTCTAGCCTCGAGTCCTTATATATATCGAGGATGCGCAATCGAAGAAGGATGCGGAATCAAAGAAGGGATGTGCAATCATAAAGGATATTGCGTGTGTAATGAAAACTATGTAAAAAATTGACCTTTGCACACAGGAAGAGATGCACTTTTCTAATCAAACCGACTCATCCACCGGAATCGTCGACGCATTTCTTCCACCCCGAGACCCCCGCCGCCACCTGTCCGCGCTATCGGTAGCGCTATCGGTAGCGAGCATCGATATTGTGCAATAAAAAAACTATTTTTAGAAATTTTGCACAGAGGAAAAAATGCATTTTTTTTTATCAAACCGGACTCGTCCGCCGGAATCGACGCATTTTTCCACCGCGAGACCCCGCCGCCACCTGTCCGCGCTATCGGCAACGAGCGTCACCGCGTGAGCCGCGCGTCGCGATCGCGCTCATATCGCGAAACGCCGTTATCGCAGTTCCGCCGTTTCTCTCGCTCTCTCTCGCCCTCGACGATGTGGCTCTCGCGCGTAATCGCGTTAACCGCGTGTTTTATCGCCGCGAGGTGTGTCAATCCCACGGATGAGAATTACGCACATACGATCGATTACCTGCGGAAATATGGATATCTGACCAAAGATGTGGACGCGTTTCCGGCTCAGAGACGAAACGACGTTCTTCGTAACGCCATCGAGGAATTTCAACGATACTACGGTCTGCCCGGCGATGGAACGCTCGACGACGAAACGCTGCAATTTATGCGTAAACCGCGATGTGGTTTCCAAGATATCCTGAAGCACGGAACGGCGGCGAGTCTATCCAAATGGCCGAGGACTCACCTGACGTGGGATTTTTACGTAGCCGCCAAAGAGGAGCTAAATACCGCGCGGGCCGCGTTCGACCTGTGGTCGCAACATTCGGCGTTGACGTTTGAACGCTCCGAAACGAATCCTAACATTATAATATCTTGGCGAACCCGACGTCACGGTAACACGAATATCAACGTAAACGGCACAAATTGCTCGGCCAAATTCGACGGTCCCGGTAACGTGCTGGCCCACGCGTATCTCCCGACGAACGAAGCGGGATTCGTCTCCGAGGTGCACGTCGACGGTGACGAGCCGTGGCATATTCACGTTGGTAAAAATTCCCCGAATACGTTTTCCCTGCATTTCACGCTGACGCACGAGATCGGTCACTCTCTCGGATTGGGGCACAATGAGCGCAAGACCTCGGTGATGTTCGCGTACTCGCCCGACAAGCAGTATCCGGTTAAGCTCGACAGATTCGACATTCTCGACATTCAACGTTTGTACGGTGAAAAACGGACGAACGCGCCCTCACAGACGCCGCCGCCGCCGCCGCCGCCGCCGCCGCCGCCACCGCGGTCACGGCCGCCGCAACCATCGCCGGACCTGTGCGCCCTTGGTCGCGTAAACGCGATATTGATTTTGGAAAATCGAATGTACATCTCGTACGGGCGTTACGTTTGGTCGATCGATCTGGACGGCAGGACGTACAATGGACCGTTAGCCCTGTCGAATCACATGAGCTTTCTTCACGACAATTACACGCGCATAGCTGCCGCCTATCAATCTCCGTCCGGTGATCTCATGGTGTTCGTAGATAATTTGGTATACATGGTTCAATATCCGGAATTTTCTCTGAGGCCAAATTGGCCGAAGACTTTGCGAGAACTCGGATTTCCCGCAGATGCGAAACTCAACGGAGCGGTAAACACCCATAGAGGCCGTTCCTTCGTGATGTACAACGGTAACTCGGTGGGCGAGATAGACGAATGTACGAAGAAAGTCGTCAGACGTACGCCTCTCGAGGCGACGTTTCCCGGAATACCGACCGGCGTGACGTCGATCTTCCGATACGTCGACGGCAATCTGTACTTCACCACTCGGACGCAGTTCTACAGATTCAACGAATTTACGAAAACCGTCACGGCCGCCGGTAAATTCGATCTACGGATGCTGAATATCGTCTGCCCTAAGACCGAACTGTTGCAGCAGTTGCGCGATCTTCTCGATCGAATCGTACGCGTCGGCGATTTAACGTCACCGGCGAGCGATTCGGACGACGACGACGACGACGACGGCGGCGGCGTTCAGCTTTACGATCGCCGTGTCCGCCGAAGGAAGTAGAGGACTGCGCAAATCCCCACACCACACCGCACATCGCGCGATATAAGTGAGAACTTTTCTACTTATACCGATGTGTTCCCGCCAAAGCATCAGTATCGCATCGTCAGCTGAATACGACGCGTCGAAACAGAAATCAGAAACGAACGATACTGCAACGCGCGTGCGAAATGTTCTCGACGTTGGCCGATCGACCCGCGCTGAGGGATCTTTCCCCTCGCGAGACGGATTCGGAGGTGAACGACAACGGCAAAAGACGAAGGATCGAATCGACGGACGATCATCATCAGCATCATCATCATCGGGAGTCGCGTTCCAGCTCTCACCCCTCCAACGACGTTCGCAACCCCGTCGTCGCGCCTGCGGTGCGCATCCTGGCGACCCGTTATCCGCTGACGACGACTGGCTACAAATACTTAGCCATCGGTGTCACGGTTAAGTCACCGTGGTACGGTATACCCGCACCTTCGTACGTGGATATCGCCCTGGGAGATAAGCAAGGCAAGGAGATCTCTCTGACGCTCGATATGTGGAAAGGACTACTCGAGCGCAAACACGACATATTGGCGTGTCTGCGATCCAACCTCGTCGATGGAACCCGCCCCCCCTCGCCGATATCGATCGGAGATCTGACGCTGCGATTCGGATTGATCAACAACCTGTCGATCTTGCGTATGGAACTACCCAACGCGTCTCGTCTGGCAATGTCGCTCCCCACCCTGCTCTCGCTGTACGATTTCCAATTTTGCGTCGATCGCATCGTCTCGGCGCTGAGCGCAGTCATCGAGGAAGTCGACGCGAAGTATTCGCGCTATCAGGAGATAGCCGCCAACGCGATTAAGACGGGAACTTCGGCCAAGACTGCGATACTGAAAAGCGAATTTTTCGATCCTAACAAGATCGTCGACTGTGAGATTACCGCGCTTTGTTTCAAATCCTGAACGTCACGACGCACGTTTACAAATTTATATATATATATTTATACACACAGAAACAATGTAAACGAGTATCGACGTATGTAAATACATATTTTATTTTCCAAAATAGAAAACTACCGCTCGTACGCGGATATCTCATATATGTGTTCTCTCTCTTTCTTTTCCGTACCTATCTCGATACGATCCCGCGCTCCCTAGGTCCCCCGACTCCGCTTACTCCACGATCGCCGCGATTGCGTCATCTACGATGCGTAGGGAAGGATCGAAACAACTTTCGAACCGAGACAAACAAGAACAAAGAACGGTTATCGGACCCGCAAAAAGAACGGCCTTGAACACGTTCAAACGTGTTTTCGCGCGCTCACCAATCCCACCGCGCGTGGACGTCGAGAAGAGCGACCTTGAACAAGTTGGAACGAGCGCGATGAAACAAAATTATTCGCGATGACGCGCGAATCGGGGCGGATTTCCGCTCGCGGCCGATAACGCGGTCGATAACGCCGATCCGAGCGCCCTCTCGGAGCGTCCGGGAACGACGATCCCCCCCACCCCCGGTGGCAACCCTGCGGCGCGAAATTCCCCATCACCCGCCTAGGGAATTTACGTCTTTCAGGTTACCGCAAGGTGGCAACACTGCGGTGGCAACACTGCGGTGCGAACTTCCCCATCACCCCACCTAGGGACAGGTGTTCCCACAGAATACTCGCATCTGATTGGACAGCTTCGAGTCTTCGTACCGCGATCTGATTGGACAGCGATACACCTTTGTCCAGTTCCAGGGGAATGTTTGTCCGGTTACAGGGGAAATTCCCCCGCACACCTGTCCCCCTCACCCCCCCTGTTACCCCTTGCACCTGTCCACCCTTCACCCCTCCCCCTCGCCCATTCCCACCCCATGCTCCCCCCTTGTCCCCCTCGCCCATCTCTTATGGCGTTCCCCCCCCGCGTGCGCGCGTCCCCCCCCGCTTCCCCTCGGTTGTACCCGGCAGTGGAGGGTACTGTTATTGGTCTACTGAGTAATGCATGCTGAACACGAATCCAGTGTAGATATCTAATATTTCATGGGCGATCAAACCTGAAACTGATTTATCCCGGGGGGTGGCGGTTCAGCCCCGGCATTTTTGAGATTTCAATTTTTCCACCGTTGTCGTTTTTGCTCTATACCGGTTAAACAAAGCAACATAGATAAAAATTTCCTATATAAATTTTGTAGCTAAAGGTTCACTCTTTACAGTGGTATACCACATTTAACTAAAATTATTTATTTTGTTGTTAAAAATCGGCACCGAAAAAAAACTGGCAGTTTAGCCCCGGTCTCCCCTATTTATCTAATACTGCCATTATTTTGCTCAGACATTTAACCTTCATATTTGAAGGAACTTTCTTAAAAAAGCATTTAATTAAAACCAGGGCAGAATTCTCTTCAATAGATGGAGTACGCTCAGGCTGTGTATAATTAACACTGATGGTATCACAGACAGAATTTATTTTTGCTGCAGTGCTTTTAATTACGCCGTGCACTTGTTCTATCGCAGCCTTCTTTTTAGTGTAAAAGTTATCAGGTGGGGGAATAATGGACAGCTGACTCCCAGAAGCTGACCTACTCGATGAGTTTACTGAAGCTACATCGTCGTCGAATTCTTCAGCAGTTGCTGTATTTGTTTTTTTGAATATATCTTCAACCTCTGAATTCCACAAGTAGAAATTTTCTTTTACTTCTTGGCTTTCTTCTGCTACTTGGCTTTCTTCTTCTATTTGGCTTTCTTCTACTACTTGGCTTTCTTCTACTATTTGGCTTTCTTTTACTATTTGGCTTTCCTCTATCTCTATTACTTGGCTGTCTCTAGATTTTTCACACATGACCTCTTTAGTATTTTTTGGAGTGCGCGTGATAAATGACGGAATGACAATATTAACAGGATTGTCACCGATTTTTGTGTCTTCACATGATTTGAATTTTTTTCTGCTGACATTCGACTGCGTCCTGCAAAGATAAACACTGATGTCAAGAAAACTTGGATATACGATTAAACCAAGCCAAGTTAATAACGTGAGTGGACTTACTTTCTTGGTTTGATGACATCCTTCAGGAATGACATTTCACTGAAGAGGGGCCACGTTGGCTTGTAGGACGGTTCATCATTTCCAGCACGGAGAACGGGGTTGACTGGCAGTCACCTTGCGCAATTCTCTTGAATACTGGTCTCGGAGACTCTTCCACCGAGTTGAAACCGCATCACCTACGTAACATGCATTAATCATGGGATGGTCGAGCACTACTAGCACATACATAACCTCACCAATAGTCGATAGTCAATAGACAATAGTCAATCACACTAGGATAGAAGAGTAGGGCCTAGCAATATATGATTCTTAACAAATATTTCCTCACCTGTCAGTGGCTCTGATAATAGGGAGCCAATCTGCGAAAATGCTTGACTGATTGTGTCCTTGTTCTTCTTGTCAATTTTTACACGCTTCTGCCACAATAGGGGGTTTGACCGGACAAAGGCTATTATTTCTCTATTAATGAGATGCTCCTCAAATTCTATTTGACTTATTTTTGTAATTAAAACCAACAAAAATAAAAAAATACACCACGGATCAGCAAGATCAGTTAGCAATTTATACACGCAAATCGTCAAAACACTTTTAGCGTCAACGTACTGTGCTGTGATTGGCCGATCTCATGCGACACGCTTGTCGCAGTCGCAGAAAGTTGAAGTTGGCTCAACTCCGTGCGACAAGGGCTCTTGCGACTGCGACAGCCTTGCGTCCGGAAACAGTACTCTTGCGACATTCTCATGCGACATACGACATAGCCTGTGCGTCTATTGTAGACGAGGCTTTAAGCTCGTTGAGCACTTGTGATTTGCGTTGGCGTGAAGGGCGGTTCGCCGCACTTCCAGTTGTTCGCACATCTCTCCGGAGATCCATCCAATCACTTTATCTTTTCTTTACTTTCAAATATATCATTCTTATTTTATTTATTTATGTGTAATTAATTGCGTCACGCCTCCTCTACAAATTTCCATGAAAAGGAAACTACGCCCTGAGGTATCGTGTTAAGTATTGGTGCTGAGATATTGTACGGTGGTGCGAATAGTCGCGCCTGGCGCCCATATTACGTTTATCTGGCAATTATCTGCTAACTTCGCGTTTTGTAAATCCGAGATTGCCCTCCTCCGGATAGCGAGACCGTGGGAAAAAGCGTCGCAAACTTAAAAACTATGAGGAAGCAATGTGCAAGTTTCTACTTGCACACTTTTTTTATTGTGACAAGCTTTATTGCGACTAATATTTGTTATACTATTGTATTACAAAAATCAATTAAATAATTAATTAACGTTTTTACTAAAATGATCCTTACTAATTGCAGACATTTCTTAATTTTTCCATTTTGTTCCATTTTTTTATTTATACATTAGTTTTTTATTTCTACTTTAAAATATTTTTTTAAATATATAAAAAGTGATTTTCTTACTAAAATTATGAAATAATAAATTAGTAGCACAAATAGAGTTTTACAATCGACACAATGTTAAATCGATGTTGACTTGAGTAGTTCAGGCTACATGGTCCATAATTTCCGTAAATTTTAAGATATCGAGCTTAATTTTTTTTTATGGATAGAGTATCATTAAAGGTAGGTTGGTGTGGAATTTGGCAATATCGGTGAAGGGGTTACCAATTTACGTATATATGTATATACATTACGTATATATGTACGTATATATGTGAAAAATTGAAGAAATGGCGCGCGCTTGTAGTGTTCTAGTATAATAAAAAAGTGTGTAAATTGGAAACTTACATATTGCTTTTTTATCATTTTTTTCGCTTATATACTATAACTCAAGAACTAATCAACCAAATTTTTTGTAATAGTATAACAGATATTAGTATAACAGATATTAGTCGCAATAAAGCTTATCACAATAAAAAAAGTGTGCAAGTAGAAACTTGCTCACAAAACCTTCGCTCACAAAGCTTCCTCTATGGAAGGCAAGGAGGAAGGCAAAACAAATAAATACTAATAATTATACATCGAATAAAATAAAAACTTCCTCATAGAGGAGCTTTGTGAGCGAAGGTTTCTACTTGCACACTTAAAAACTATAAGGAAGCAATGTGCAAGTTTCTACTTGCATACTTTGTATATTTTTATATTTTTATTATATTGATCAATCTTTTTTCTACCTCTATTTCATATATAATTCTTTAACAAGCGGTTGAGATTTGAGATATAATCTTTAAGAATTTAAATTTTATAATATTGGAAATTTTTCTAATTCTATTATATTCTTCAGTATTTTTTCTACCCCTATTTCATATATAATTCTTTAAGATCCTCAATTTACACGAAATTGACATTGTTTGAACACTAAAGTTCAAATTTTAACGAAAAAGTAATGTTTAAGTTTCTAATTTGCACGATTAATTCTCAATTTACACGAAAACTATGGCTTAATTGTCTGGATCATGCCCAAATTTTGGCTTAATTGTCTGGATTATGCCCCGATCTTGGCTTAATTGTCTGGATCGTCCCTCGATCTTGGCTTAATTGTCCGGATCATGCCCCGATCTTGACTTAATTGTTTGGATCATACCGATCTTAGATCATGATCCGATCTAGACAATTAAGCCAAGAATATAATAAAACTATAATTAGCCCGATATTTCAAAATTTGCCACACATATTTCTAAAAAAATTATGGACCTTTGATCGCGTATAAAAATGGATCTAATCAACCAAATCTTAAAGAATTATACATGAAATAGGGATAGAAAAAACTGAAGAATATAATAGAATTAGAAATAGCGATATCTCAAATATTGAGAAAGCTACAGCGTAAAACACACTTTTCTAAAAAATGAAAATCCCCTTAAAATCCATACTGGTCGACGGATTTTAAGAAAATTAAAGGAGAACATACTTTCTATGATACTCTATTTGTTTGCAAAATTTCAACCCGGTATCTAAAAAATTGTAGAAGTAGATGCGTGTACAAAAATCCGTACACACATACATACATACTTCCGGACATTTTCTACTAATATGATTTCTCGACATTTTGGAACATTTTAAACCTATTTCCTTCAAAATCTCGAAAAAAAATTTTTTCACCATCATAAAGCTTCCTCTATGAGGAAGCAATAATAGTAACCTTTCGAAAGTAGAGATTTCAAGCTTTAAAATCCTTTTTTTATATTTAAATTTCGTTTATTTTTAACAAAGGTACAGCTGCTTGAATTTTGCCTATTTTTAAAGAAAAATTTAGTGTTTCTTTAATTTTTGTGAGAAGTGTATAATGAGCATTAATTAGAAATCTGACGCCAATGCACCGATTATATTAGATTAATTCAGTCTAATAGTTGTAACAGATTTCACAAAAACACAAGCATTGCACGCCAATGCTTGTCGAGCACTGAGAACATTTCTTAACAAGTTTACGCAGCTATTCTGCGTGATAACCTCGGTAATACGTAAACCTCGTAATATTTATCGTCGTATATATGGTATATAAATATTATATATCGAGATATCACCAGCAGTATACTGCTGGACGAGTGAATTGGAATTGCCGATTGTAGTTTGTCGTCGAAAGATGTATAGAAAACACGTATAGGAAAGACGTATATAGAAAATTCGGAAATCATGAAACAAATAACACTCGTTTTTAACTTGTTTATCACCATTGCGTGTGTAAGTAATCTTATAATATGTAATATATAATTAAATGTGTAATATATGTGTACATACTGTACATATAATTAAAGTAACATCAATAAGTGACAGCAATTAAAGTTTTTATCAAAAATAAATATACGAGAAATATATATGTAGAGAGAGAATGCTTTTATCATAAGGAAATCTTTCTTGCGACAGAATTTTGTTATCTTTTTATAATAATGTTTTGAATTTTAATTTTATTTTTATAAAATTTTGTTTTACCAATATTTAAGGTAGTTCGATGATGAAACAACTTTTGCCAAAAGTGATAGGTTTTATTTTTTATATCGAAAGAAGGAACTCTCCTGAATCGATTAAGCCTAGAAAAAAGATAATTTACCGTCCCGTTCTCAAGATATTAAATTTCAAAATTAAGTGGTTTTAATGATTTTAACATTGGTCTAATAGGAAAAGAGGTATAGTTTCCTATGAATAACACGAGTTTGCGAAAAATCTTTTGCCAAAAATGTCCAAACAATATATATCGATGGAAAGAGGACACTGTGAGAAAGCCTATAATTGAAGGTGAACACCATCCACCGTACAGTTTTTTTTAAATTAATAATTAAAGTTGAAAACTAGTCAAGCGACGCGTTAACACACACTTTATTTTAATCTATTTCAGGCAAAATATTATTCTACAACGTAAAAATTACTTACTAATGGTCTTTTTACGTCGTTACGAAGCTTTGCGATGCGTTATTCTATTTTTTTATTATCATATAAATAAAAAAATTATAAACATTGTTTTGACTTCGGCCATTCATCATCGAACTACCTTAAGTAATTTATTTAATCTTAATATCCTTAAAAATGATATATTATCTTTTAATTTTATTTTTATTAAAACCTGGTTAAAATGTAATTTATATACATATATCATCGTATCAATAATCTGATATATATGTTAATGTATTACACATTGTTAATACCATTATTTATTCTGTCACTTAAATTTCTACTTATTTATTATACTATTACTCGTGACTCTCTGTATTTATTATAGGCAATAGATCTTAGTGATGATGTCACAGACAAAATAGCAGAGCTATTATCGATGTCGAGAATGGATGTAGAAATCTGCCGGAATAAGACAAATACAAATATTAGTAAGTGTGTTCAGCAAAAGTTGTATGTGTTATAAGATTAAATATTTCTGCGTCCCTTTTACTTTCTGTTACAATTTATACAGTACATATGCACGATTGCATGCATGTTTAATATTGTACTTATTTATTTAATATTAATTTTATTTTTATATAGTTTATTTAAGGCTTGCAATTTGTTATGTAATTAAAATTAATAGTATAATTAAAACATAAATGCTTGCGCATTATTAAATAGCTTTAATATAATAAATCAAATTACTTTGTGTGCATTTTATATCTTTTAATAATATGTAACTGTATAAGACGTCTCAATTTTAAAACGTCTTTCAAACATCCTATGAGATGTTTTAATGTTCTCTGAATTATTATGCGTACATATACATATATGTATATAAGGTAAACCATTTATAATGTTAAAGACAAATATCTCATAAAATATATGCTTCCCATGAAAAATGTTTTAGACAAAACTTGTTGAGAATCAAAGGGGTCACAAGATGACATTATCCGTTTCACCATAGGTGGCGCTACTATAAGTCAAACAACGGTCAACTTAAATTTTTTAAATGAAAATTCTATTTTTTATTATTTTATATGAAAATAGGGCTTAACTTTAGAAGGCTACTCCCCTCTGATTTTGATAAAATTTTACGTAGTACTTACTAAATGTAATCGAATGTCACAAGTGTGAATATATGAAAACGTATAGTTTCCAAGATATTCAAATCTTAATTATCTGGCTAATGAACAATTTTAAGATTTCTACATAAAAAATGGTAATTATGATAGCAGAGATAGGGAGTCACTTTCAGTTTCAATAATTTTGAAATATGTTATCAAGATCATCACATAGAATAATATTGTGAAAATTGCAGCCGGTGCTTGTTGTTCATTAAGAAGAAAATATTAACAAATATAACTGAGAAATATAACATGTTAGAAATATAACATATCAGCAAATTACTTCCCTTAGCACTGACACAAACTATTATATTTCTTAAACTTTTTTGTTAATAACTTTTTAACAAATAATAACCGCCGGCTAAAACCATTCGAAGGTTACTCAGAGTGATGATCTTAATAACATATCTCAAAATTATTGAAATTGGGAGTGGCTCCCTATTTCTGCATAATTACCAAAAAAATAATAGAATTTTAAAATATTTTGCTAAAATGTTTCATTTGATTAGTGTATTAGAAAACAGTATAACGTATAGCGTTATCAAAATATTATTATGAAAAAAACAAGAAATCAAAAAAGCTTATTTTCTTATTACATTTTTCGATATCGTCACTCGTTGTTTATTAAAAAGTTTACCAGCATTAACAAAAAAGTTTGAAAATTATTTTCCTTAGGACTGACATAAACTGTTATATTTCTTAAACTTTTTTGTTAATAACTTTTTAATAAATAACGAACGGCTAAAACCTTTAAAAGATTACTTAGGAGAGTGCTCTCTATGTCAAGGTCAAAGTCACAGGAGGGTGCTCCCCTAAACTAAATAATTACCACACTTACCATTCTTTTTACTATTTTATCTAAAAAAAAATGGCTTTCTTGTATGAGTCGGAAAATTCGCTTTAAGGGCTTTTATTTTAACCCAAAATAAAGTTTTTTTTTACAAAGTTTCATCGAAATCGGAGGTGGACTGTTTTCGGAACTTTATCCAGTATTTTTACTTTATTAATAACTATCACTTTGAACATTTGGTAACCTAAACATATTTTTTCTTATTAAATAGGGGAGACCGGGGCTAAGCCGACAACGGGGCAAACTTGACACTAGGCTTTTTGCCAATTTAAATCTATCGTAGAAACTTGCCTTTCCTACTGTAAATGCGTCTTTATGTGCCAGTATTATCAACGGAATTTGGTAACATTCTGAGTTATAGTGTAATTTTTAACGCGACATAAGCGTTTTTGATAGTGAAAAGTAATTTTTCTGATCTCTCGAAAATGTCTACTCTTTCATCGAGCTTTACTCTTGCGAATCTACCGGTAAGTGATTTTGATGGGAAATTTGATGCTCTATATGAATCCGATAATCGTTTTTGCATATTTTCAAAATTTTCATGTTTTTGAAGTGACAAAAGTGAAAAACGACGTCCGGGGCAAAGTCAACACCACGCCGTTTCGTCGGCTCCCAGTAACAAACGAAGCTTGTCATGCAGCCGTATGGCTCATGACAAATGTATGCGCACGTCCGATCGCGAGTTTACCTGCATTAATTGTTTTTCAGACATGAGTTTAGATGAAGATAATTGAAAGTTCAACAATTTTTGTTCTCATTATTTTAAATGATTGTTCTAGCTACTTTATTTCGAATTTTTGTACTTTTTAAATACACAATAAACAATGTATTTTCATTTTCAGACAGTAAAAATAAGTTCCAGATCAAATTGTGTCGATCAGACAAAGTGTTGAGTTTGCCCCGGCGGGGTGTCGAGTTTGCCCCGGCATTTTTCAATTCGAAAATTTGTCTTCGCGTCACTTTTCCTTTCCTGGCGGCAAAACAAAGCGACGTACAGCAAAACTTCCTGAATCAATTTTGTACCTGAAGAAACACTCTTTAAATATGTACCATTGAATTTGCCTAAAAATTTTAATTAAATATTAAAAATTGCCTTTGAAAAAATAGTGTCGGCTTAGCCCCGGTCTCCCCTACAGAAATTCTGTTTTTTCATTTATTTTTGTTGATAAAAATACTTGAAAATTGCAACAATAAGTTGCAATCGATTAACTGATTGTAACCGAGAGAAACATTTATTATTCGATTAAGCGATTAATCAGTTAATACGATTGCGGATTTATCGCTGGAACTAATTAGTCACTAATCAAATAAAAAGTTGGTATCTTGATTACTTGTTATTTTCATTGAAATTTCACAATGGTATGTAACTGTGTATAGTATTGAGGATAAGGTTCAAACTTCGGATCACTTACGTAAGAAATGGTATGGTATAGCAGCACCTTCAATATACATATATGTATTGTATATGTTTCTTATTTCACATAATTCATTTTTTGATTTGTTGTGTTTTTATTCTCTTTTTATTACTGTATGACTTTTACGTTACAAATTAAGTTAGTAAGCTGACGCGGATGTAATTAGCAACTTTATATGTGGTTTCTTTCTGTATAATTTAATATTCGTGTCATTATACAGTTATATAACTAAAATTATATGACTAAAATCTTGTTGCCTCTGCATTTTGAAATTTTGATGTCAGAAGAAACAAGAATTTGATTTAATGAAAAATCATCATTTTTATGTTTAAACTTGCAGAGTTTTTATAATAAATGCATATATGAAACAAAGCGTTTTTTCTTACTTAATGTTCATAGTTTATACGTTTCTTTATATAATAAACTAACTGGTTACCCGGGGCTTCGCCCGGGCGTCTTTTTTTTTAAACAACTCTATTTGTGTTATTACATCTGTGTTCTAGCTAATCTTATATCCACCAATATATAATTTATAAAATAAAAAATAACTTTCCCTTATTTGATAATTCATAAACACATATTGTCAATAACTTTCCACATCACCCATGATCCTCACCAAATTCAATAACAACCTTTCTTAAATGATACTCTATCCATCAAATAACTTATACATTTTTTAGGCATAAATCGGTACCCCCTTCAACGATCCTCGCCAAATTCAAAACAACCTTCCTTTAATGATACTCTATATAAGATGGCATGTATAACTTATACACTTTATGAACAAAAATTGGCAACCCCTTCACCGATTCTCGCCAAATTCAAACAACCTTCCTTTAATGATAATCTATATAAGATGACATGTATAAGTTATACACTTTTTAGGCAAAAATAGGCAACCCTTTCACCAATTCTCGCCAAATTCAATCCAACCTACCTTTAATGATACTCCATCCATAAAAAAAAATTTAGCTCGATATCTCAAAATTTACGGAAATTAGAGCAATCACGTAGATTTTTTTAGACAGAAATTGGTAACCCCTTTATTATTAACAATTTTTTGAATTCTATTATATTTCTCCAGTTTTTTCTACCCCTATTTCATATATAATACTTTAAGATTTGGTTGATTAGTTTTTAAGTTAATAACGTTTAAACATACACCATCCGTAAGAATTTTATATATTAGTACGACACCATTCTCGAAAAATTAGACAAATTTTGGTACCGGGTTCCAGAAAATCGGTCCATTAATGAATAAGTAGTTTGCAGTCAGACAGACAGACAGACAAACATTAGAAAAATTTTGGAACCGGTTTCCCAAAAAATCGGTAATGATGCGGTTCTCAACATACGTCTACGGTCTAAGTCAGAGTATCATGAAATAGTGTTGGCAGAGAGCGCAATATGCCCTTTTGTGTGCAGGAACGATGTGGGAAAGGAAATAATTTCTAGTCGCCTTTTGCTTATACGAACTCGTCTATTACGTAGCGATACAGATTGCTTTCTAACGGAAGAAGGATCCACCTATCGCGACAGTACATCGATAATCGCGACATCCATATCCTAATCGATATCCTTCACCTACACTCTCGATTCTATTGCACCAATAGCAGGGTGCATCAAATACCTATCAAATCCCTCACTTTGATCACTCTGCAATTTGTCGCAATACCAACTTCTCAACATGCTTGTTCATTACAATATGGGATAATGCCTTTGTAAAAATGTCTGCCACGTTGTCACCAGATGAAACATCCCACATAGCACATAATATTTCAGTAATATTGCAGCAATATTATTTTTCCATTGCAATATTACAATGAAATATAACAGAAATATTGCAGTAATATTACTGAGATATCTCGGTAATATTAAAATGTCCGCGCAAATGAATATCAGTAATATTACTGTAATATATATCAGTAATATTACGGTAATATTACTGTAATATTTGCGTGATATTTATACAATATTGCTAGGAATTAAACCATTTTAATAATTTTTATTAAATTTTATTAAATTATTTTTAATAGTATTGTTACATACAATATTAAAATAATATTGATATTGTTAACGCAATAATATTATTTGTGTAATATTAGACAATATTTATTTAATATTGCTAAAAATTAAACCATTTTAATGAATTTTATTAAATTTTATCAAATTGTTATTTTCAATAATAGTATTACATATAATATTAAGAAAATAATATTGATATTATCTTTCTATCTCTTTCTTCTTCAAAACTGCTCCATGCTCTGCACTGCTCTGCTCTGCACTGTATGAATTTCCACTGATAAAGAGTGACGTAACACTATAACATAATACAATAACTGTAATTATTATTTATATCTGATTATACAAGGTGAGTTTTATTTTGTGTGCCAATTATTTCCTAAAGTATTGGTTTATTGGAAAAATGTTTCAGATAAAAGTTGGAGGGTTCATAGAGGAATAATGGATGATCTTAGATTTTGAGTCTGGAACCCATGTTGAGCCCAGTAGGGTCCAAGTCAAATTTTTTAAATAAAAACTCCCATTTTTTATTACATCATCTTTTTCTACTAATTAATATAAACAACTTTTGTCTGAAACATTTTTTATTTGCCTTATACTTTTTGAGATATTCAAGAAAAATTTGGTAATTTTTTAAATATTTAGCTTATGATATCTTGATAAATGCTTGTCGGAGGGAAAAATGATACAAGACTTTTTGACTTAATATGGTCTCAAGAATATGCTATTGCAATAATACCCCAATTTCTTTAAATATTTGTGTTTACATTTCCTTGAAGCTTTCATGTGTACACAATTATTTAAAGAAATTAGAATACTATTGCAACAGTATATTCTTGAAACCAAGTTTTCCTTGAATATCTCAAAAAGTATAAGGCAAATAAAAAAATGTTTCAGACAAAAGTTGTTCATATTAATTAGTAGAAAAAGATGATACAATAAAAAAGGGATTTATATTTAAATAATTTGACTTGGATCCTATTAGGCTTAACACAGGTCCCGGACTCAAAATCTAATAAAATTGTCTATTGATCCTCCTTGAACCCTCCAACTTTTATCCGAAACATTTTTCCAATAAATCAATACTTTCTGAGATAATTAGAGCGGAGATGATTGGCACACGAAATAAATCACCCTGTTTATTTCATACATAATTACATATTCAAACATAAGAGTACGGGGTTAAGTATGACGTGTTCCAATATTCACTGCCTATACTGAAAATCTATGGTTAATGTTATACATACACTTTAGATTTTCAGTACTGGATATTAAAATATTGGAACGCAGTTTATACCAAGTTTAAATTTTTCTTACTTATGTATCTAATAAATAAAGCTGTCGCTCAGAAGAGTTTGATAGAAATCAAACTGCTTGGTGCTGCTCTGCGTGAACTTCTACTGATGGAAAGCAATGTAACACTGCAACATAATACAAAAACAGTAATTATTATTTACATCTAATTATATATTTTAAACATAAAAGTAGGTTAAGTATGAATCTGTATTCCGATATTCACTATCTATGTATACTGAAAATCTGTAGTTAATGTTACACGTATACTTTGGATTTTCAGTATTGACGATTTTAATATTGGAAAGCATGGTTTATATCAAATTTAACTTTTTCTTACTTACGTATCTAATAAATAAATCTTTTGCGCTTCTATCAAACTACTTGGTGCTGCTCTGGACTGCATGAACATCCACTGATGGAAAGCAATACTGTAATATATAGTATAAGAACAATAATTATTATAAAATCACGTAAATGGTTAAATAATCATGGTTAAATCACTTAATTAATGATTAAACTGCTTTTTAGAAGATTTGGGATCGGCATATTTCTATCACGTATCTGCAACTGATAGTACAGTCATTTGGTAGTTTTACCTGGAAAATTTTCCGGGAGTTTTGAAAATGGATAATTTTATATATTTCGATGTGCTCTTTCCGAATTTCAACTTTGCCACCTCGTATCTTTGCCGCTCGCGCCGCCGTATTGGAAAAATGGCGCCTAAAAGCAGTTTTTTGACAATAACTCCTTTCCGACTCATTCCACGATAAAAACATTTATATACAAAATAAAACTAGAGAAAATTTCCTACAATTTATGTAATAACCTTTTTTTTCGTAAAATTAATAGTTTTGGCGTACGAGCGCCGCAAAGTGTAGTTCAACACGCGTTTTGGCCTAAAAACTTATTTCCACACCACCTTGAGGTAGAGTAAGCGGCGCGTTTTTTTTACCGTGGTATCCCCAGTAGGCCTAGTCCACATGCAATTCACTATTCTAAAATTTAGCGCATTCTTCTTCGCTTCGCTGTTCTTGATGGACCAGGTGTTGCGAGTTCATCGTCATTAGTACTGATCGAAACGTCACAGACCGAAATTTCTTCCACATCATCCGCGATGGGATTATCAGTTTCATCGCAATCCTCTTCGTTCTCGATTTCATCATACGTTTGCTCGAAACTTCGTCGCTATCTTGTGATGGAACTTGCGAGTTATCACAGGTACCACTACAATTCGTGCATATAACGGAGCACTTTAACCCAGCCTTTCTGCATCCACAGGCTTTCTGACATCTTTTTTTGCATTTGCGATTATCGATGAGAAACAGTATTTCAGAACTTGCTCGAGCTCGTAATGATAATTGGGGTCGAGCGATTGTTGAGTGTCTCGAGCATGTTAATGATTTGGAACGGGCTAATTCCTGTCACCACACTCGAGCCCCCAGCTCCGGAAAGCTTGTTAAAACTTATTTCTTGCAAATGCAAAAAAAGATGTCAGAAAGCCTGTGGATGCAGAAAGGTTGGGATGAACTCGCAACACCTGGTCCATCAAGAACAGCGAAGCGAAGAAGAATGCGCTAAATTTTAGAATAGTGAATTGCATGTGGACTAGGCCTACTGGGGATACCACGGTAAAAAAAACGCGCCGCTTACTCTACCTCAAGGTGGTGTGGAAATGAGTTTTTAGGCCAAAACGCGTGTTGAACTACACTTTGCGGCGCTCGTACGCCAAAACTATTAATTTTACGGGAAAAAAGGTTATTACATAAATTGTAGGAAATTTTCTCTAGTTTTATTTTGTATATAAATGTTTTTATCGTGGAATGAGTCGGAAAGGAGATATTGTCAAAAAACTGCTTTCAGGCGCCATTTTTCCAATACGGCGGCGCGAGCGGCAAAGATACGAGGTGGCAAAGTTGAAATTCGGAAAGAGCACATCGAAATATATAAAATTACCAATTTTCAAAACTCCCGGAAAACTTTCCAGGTAACCTCTTCTTTTACAACCAAATGACTGTACTATGAGGGCTCCAGTTGGATTAAACTGTTAAAAATTTTGAGGTTAAGTTAGCATCAAGATTTAAGAATAAAGCCGTTAATAAATAATTTCATTAGAGACTCGTTCAATAAGGTTACAAAGGCAAATATATGTATTTTAAGATGGTCATTGAAATTATTTTTATGATATAAACGTGGTTTTTGGTTTTTGCAGACCATGCCACGTAATCTCTATTTTTGGATTTAACGACAAATCGCCAAATATATATGTACAATGTACATATTAGTAATAATTATACGAAAATACTTTTAAAAATATTTGTGTGAACAATATTTATTAAATAAAGAAAAATTACCTGAAATTAAAACGATTGTTTCTGTGCGGTGTCGTACTACGTGATTGCGTGGTCCCACGGAGCCATGCAAGAGACAGCTTCTTCTTCCTATGTAATGATGGCCTTCAAGCAGTAGTGCTGCTCTAAAAACGGCCAGGGCGAACCACTAGTCTTATAAGCCGCAAGCGGCGTAATTACAAAGGTTGTAGGCCTCGAAAGGCGCCGATACAAGGTACTGATAGTTAAACAATGCAGACAGTAACAGTCGCAATACTTTGAAAAAATTTGCTTCCGGACAAAACACGTCCGAACACGATCGAGCTCGCCAACCGACTCCTGCAAGAGACAGCGAGAGAAGACCGGGAATGGTGGGGGTCGGTGCTGCGACTAAGCGCATAGCCACACACACTAGCGTTCTTCCCTCCACTTACGCACACAGAAACGTTCTGTTTATCCGTGTGACAAACTCGTAATTTGAAAAGTTTAATATTGATTATATAAGAAATATGAATTTTAAATTTTATCCATTTATTTTATTATCAATTTACTTACTGGCTCTTAATTAAAAATTAATTGTATATATAATTACCTTTTATTATTACAAAACAAATAACAAGTTATAAAATTAAATACCACTTATAAAATTTGTCTTAATCACTTTTATTCCCCGAAAGTACAAGTCAGTCTTTTGATTCCATCACATTTTTTGATTCAGATTTTTCTTTCTTTCAGTCCAAAATTCTTTAACTGGTATATATTATCTGTGCAATACGTACGTATGATTGTGTGATACCTTAATAACGTCTTAATGACGTCAATAAGATGTCATTAAAATGTCATTTGACATTATTTTGCTACTTAAAGTATTATATTTCAACAATATATTGCAGCAATATTACTGTAATATTTCAATATTATTTAAAAACGTATAATACATCAGTAATATTTCTGAAATATTTCATTGTAATACGTAATATTTCTACTATATTGCAATATTACTGCAATATTTCTGTAATATTACGTGCTATGTGGGATATTTCAACTCAATCAAACCATGCTCATGCATCTCTCTAGTAATATGATAAGCTATATCAATATGCTTTGTACGCGATCTCTCTATTTTATTTCTTGTAAAATCAATTGCTGATTTATTGTCACATCTGATGACATATGGCTTACAAGGCACATTTAAACTTGTTCTCTGCGCTAATTCATCGAACATCATATTCAACCACATACCCAGGTAGCAAGGTGACGTTAATATGACGTCAATAATTCGTCATTTTTTGGGTACGACGTCATTTTACCAACTTAAGATGTATAAATGTCGTGACTTTTTTGACGAAATAATAACTAATCGTAGAATGACCTCATTATAACGTACCATTGACGTCATTTGTATAACCATAAAAACACTTCGACAATTTAACCAAACTATAACGTCCAAGTAACGTTAGATTAGTGCCCATTTAATGACGTTAGTTATTTATCCATTGTACGACGTATCTGAGACGTCAGAATTTCGACCAATAAAAGACGTTAGTTAAATCACTTTAATACGACGTTCCTGGTTCGTCATATTATAGACCAATAAATGATGTTAGTTAACTGACGTTAATACGACGTACCTAAGACGTCAGACTTTAGACTAATAAAAGATGTTAATTAACTGACGTTAACACGACGTACCTGAGACGTCAGACTTTAGACTAATAAAAGACGTTAGTTGACTGACTTTAACACGACGTATCTGGTTCGTCAGTTTGTAGACCAGTACCCAACCCAAGGAGCAAAGTGACGTCAGAAGACGACATCGACATAATGACGTCTATTTTTAGTCATTTTTGGTCTATGACGTCGGCGACTAATAATGGACGTTTATAAGACAATGATAACTATTTCATGCAGTGTTATAGCTATCAAGAAGATATCATTACAAGATTTTTGAACACTTTAAAGATGTACTTGTTATAGACAAGTACAGTTACTTACTAAGGAAGCATCAGGGTCAGAAGATCGTCACTGTTCACTGGATCATCGAAGTCAAGCAACACGGGCGCGGTACTGTACTAGGATGGGTGACCGCCTTGAGAGAGCGGGGCTATATGCACATGATACGTAAAGAAACAGTTAAAAAAGCGTTTTTTTTTTCATAGATAAAGAAGAAAAACGTTTTTTTATAAACGTTTATCAAGTGGACATTTTAACATTTTAATTTTATAAAAAATAATGTAGATTAAAAAGTTGTCGTCTATTTGACGACATTTTATGGTCAGTCTTGTGACTGCCATTCCAAGATGACGTCCAAATGTTCAAAATCTGACGTACTTTTATTTCGTCCCAGCGACGTCATTAATTACGTATTAGTGACGTCAATATATGACGTCACGGAGATGAGACAAAAGTACGTCATTTTTACGGCACTTTGACGTCATTTCATAACGTCGCAATCGTCAGAACATGACCAAAAAATGACGTTAAATAGACGTCACTTTGCTACCTGGGTAACTTCTTTTACAGCTACTTCTAGAGCAACATATTCAGCCTCCATAGTAGATGTTAAAATCGATTTTTGTTTATTGGATTTCCACGTTATTGGGTTTCCATTTAGAAGTACTATCATTCCACTATAGGAGTGCCTATCATCGACATCTGATGCCCAATCAGCATCACTAAAAATCTCTATCTTATTTGCACCGCAACTGTATTCCACGGTCGTATACACAGGTCGCGAAACTCCCGTGGTGGGGGTATGCCTCTTAATGTAACGACCTGTGCTTCACACATCGTCCGCTAGCCGCGGAGCGCTGCGATCGTATGGTAAATGTGAAAACAATAGGTATATATTTATATAGCTTCAAATTACTTGCTTATAAAGTTTTGTTTCTTACAAAGTTTTAAATGACAAGAAGACGTTTTATTATTTACATAAATTGTATAAATAATGTAAAAATTATGGAAATTATTTGTATAATTTAAATTTTATTTAATAACACTAACAAGGGAACGGTCGGGGGTGTCCGAGACCGATTTGGATGCGCTTTGGATATGTTGTTGAGCATCAAAAAATATTAGACTCGTATTTTTTTTTTGCGGCTTATCTCGACGTTTATTGGTCGAAAAAACCCGATTTAGAACCTACCCGATTTGGATGCGCTTTGAATATGTTGTTGAGCATCAAAAAACATTAGACACGTGTTTTTTTTTGCGGCGTATCTCGACGTTTAGGGGTTGAAACAACCCCTCGAAAATAACGGATTTTATAGTTTTTAGCGAATATCTTCGAAAATATAAGGCGTATAAAAAAAAGTTTGGTACAAAAGGTTTATGGCTTTTTGTGCTCTTTACAATGGCGTAATCAGATTTTTCAAATTTGTCACATTTTTTAATTTAACCCCACCCCCACCTATTATTTTTGCCAAATATAACAATTTTTCCAACGCAAATTTAAGAGCGTCAAATGCCAAATACATCCATGTGTATTTTTATTATGATACCATTATTAGATTTTTGGCAAGACGAGATGATATGTGGTATAGGCGTCGCGCTGTAGGTAGGTGTTGCGTTATTTCTGTTCAAGTTGCGCCGTACGCTTAAAAATTTCCATTTCAACTCCGGGATGACCGAAAGCGCTGATGCGAAGGCCAGCGCAAGGCTATTTCGAGAGTCCTGGACTAGCAACGGAATGTAGACTCCGATATTATAAATACCACCGCCGAATTGTAAGATCGAGCGGGCAGTCGCAAATTTGAACGTGCGTCACATTAACCGCTACAATAATACACTATCCCAATTATAACTCCGGGACAACCGAAAGCGCTGATGCGAAGGTCAGCACTAGGCGCTGACAGCGAGGAGTTTACGCTATTTCGATAGCGTTAGCACGAAAATAAATAAGCAGGAAGTCCGGAAGGTTATATGGAGTAGGGGAAAGCCTTCGCGCGTTCTGAAGGAAGGCACGGACGGACGGCAGATAGATTTGAGTCGCTGAGCGAGAAGTACATAACATAATTTGGAGAGAGAGAGAGAGAGGTGAATAGTTGAAAGCAGTGAAAGTTGCAGAAAGTAGCATTATTACATTGTATGAATTAAACTTCATTCTGAAAGATATTAAAATTAAATATTTGTCTCGAACTTTAATTATATAAATAAATACGCACTTTATAATTAATGGAGTGGTCTTTGTTAGGTTTGATACCGTCTCTTTCCAATTTGCGACTGCCCGCCCGATACAATTCGGCGGTATTTATAATGTCGGAGTCGACATTCCGTTGCTAGTCCAGGACTCTCGAAATAGCCTTGCGCTGGCCTTCGCATCAGCGCTTTCGGTCATCCCGGAGTTGAAATGGAAATTTTTAAGCGTACGGCGCAACTTGAACAGAAATAACGCAACACCTACCTACAGCGCGACGCCTATATCACATATCATCTCGTCTTGCCAAAAATCTAATAATGGTATCATAATAAAAATACACATGGATGTATTTGGCATTTGACGCTCTTAAATTTGCGTTGGAAAAATTGTTATATTTGGCAAAAATAATAGGTGGGGGTGGGGTTAAATTAAAAAATGTGACAAATTTGAAAAATCTGATTACGCCATTGTAAAGAGCACAAAAAGCCATAAACCTTTTGTACCAAACTTTTTTTCATACGCCTTATATTTTCGAAGATATTCGCTAAAAACTATAAAATCCGTTATTTTCGAGGGGTTGTTTCAACCCCTAAACGTCGAGATACGCCGCAAAAAAAAAACACGTGTCTAATGTTTTTTGATGCTCAACAACATATTCAAAGCGCATCCAAATCGGGTAGGTTCTAAATCGGGTTTTTTCGACCAATAAACGTCGAGATAAGCCGCAAAAAAAAAATACGAGTCTAATATTTTTTGATGCTCAACAACATATCCAAAGCGCATCCAAATCGGTCTCGGACACCCCCGACCGTTCCCTTGTAAGCATTAATAACACTAAAAGCATTAATTATTCTTGAAGGATTGAAAGTTTCGTAATGGTTGAAAAAAATGTAATTATACTTAAAACATTATGCATGCAATATGAAACAATTATGTAGATAATTTCCTAGTATTTTTTGAAGGATTTGAAATAACAATATCTGTATGAAATATTATAAATATATTCATATATGTATATATTAGGTACATTTATATTTATATAGAGATATACACATTATTGTTGCAAGTGAACGTGTTAATAAAAAACTATTGAAAAACTATTGAGAGCGAATTAACTATTGGATAACTATTAGATTTGAATAGTACGTACTATTCAAATTTAATAGTTAACTATTGAAAGTCCAATAGTTAATTCGCTGTCAAGTTTTTTTTCATAATATTAATAAAGAATATTAAATATTAAACATTGTTAAGTTTTGACATTTTTCTTTGAATGATACATTTTTTTTTTACTTTTTGATTTTCCTGGTAAGTGAATTGGCGCATTCTTAGTCGAATATAATAAAAAATTGCATAAGACAAGATGTCTGAACCGTGATCTTTACAGGGAAATGTGAATTCATAATTATCCAATACTTCATCTACCGTTAAATTAAAGACATTTGAATTAGTCGCGTGTTTAGAGAAACATTCTTCAACATATTTGATTAAATAAAAAAAATGTAAATTTGCATGAATTAAGCCTCCTCTTGTTTTCATGTTAACCAATTGCGAAACTGACGTATTAATGTCGGACCTTGTTAGAGCTTCTTGACAAAATTTACAAGTTCTGTAAATTTCATTCTTTAATATTTGCTTACATAGATAGCCTGTAAAAGCAATATATAATCATGTAATTTACAAATATTTATTTAAAATTCGAAGCTATGATTTCTACTAAAAGCAAACTTACATTTCAATGGTTGAAGAAAGAAAAATTTTTCATATAAAAAAATATATAAATATATATGTATAATTGTAAATAAAATATGTCTATACATGTTTTCCTTCTCTTATATAATTTCTATTCATATATACAGGCAAAATAATAAAAAGATAAATCTAAAAATAATTTTAAAAATCATTTTTGCATTGTATTTAAAAAAAAGAGAAGTTTGAGGAAACGAGAAAAATTTGCCTATATATAATCATATATAAATGTAACTGTTGTTATATATGATTACATATGGGAAAATTTTCCTTATTTCCTCAAACTTAACTTTTTATAAAAAATAAAATGCGAAAATAATTTTTTCAATTATTTTTAGATTCTTTTTTTTATTTTTTCTGTATATACGAACAGAGATTGTATAAGAGAAAGAAAACATGTATGGGTCTATTTTATTTACAATTATATATATATTTATGTATGTTTTTGTATGAAAAATTCTTTTACCGAGAAGTTGTATGTACCCGAGAAAAAATGATTAGATATAATCACATATGATTATATAAAATCGACATTAGATATAATTAGATATAAAAATGGCCCGATATAATTGTATATAATTGTATATAATTATATATAACCACATATAATTATATAACCATATATGGTTATATATAATTGTATGTGGTTATATGTAATTATATACAATTATATCGGGCCATTTTTTATATCTAATTATATCTAATGTCGATTTTATATATAATCATATGTGATTATATCTAACATAATAATATTTTATATATATTAAAAAAGAATTCTGTTAACTTCAATTAAGGAATAAAGCATTGATAAATTTAGTGTATATTTTTTCAAAAGCTAGAATCAAAAGTGAAATAATTTACATATAACTTGGCGCTGCTTGGCGTGAGATACTGCCGTGTCTCTTGATATTCTTATACCATCCCAGGTAGCAAGCACTCGTCATTTTGACGTCAAATGACGTCAAAAGACGTCAAAATGACAGACTTTTGACGTCAATTGACGTCAAAATGACGAGTCTTGCTACCTGGGATTGTTTGTCAAATTTTAAATACGAGAAATAAATCCTATCGGATGCCATCTATCGGATAATCCGAATTTAAGTTTATATATGGTTATATATAATCATATATAATCTACATGGATAAATGCTTAATTCTTATATATATACTTTATATATAAATTATATGAACTTATATATAATCATGTCAAAATGTATGTGAAACTTTTTATATAATATATATATTCGATAGGATTCGTTTCTCGTATTTAAAATTTGACGGACAGTGGTATAAAAACGGTATCAAGAGACACGGCACTGTCTCATGTCAAGCAGTGCCAAGTTGTAATATATGGAATAAATTATTTCACTTTTGATTCTATAGCCTTTGAAAAAATATACATCTTAATTTATCAATGCTTTATTATCGAAGTTAACAGTTCTTTTCCAATATATATTGACTATATATGGTCATATATAATTATATATGATTATATATAATTATATATAATCATATAGAGACAAAATTCATATATAATTGCATTATATATAATCATATATATTTATATATAATTATATATAATTTTTTTTTCCCGGGCAAGTTTCATACGCACACATGACCTGCAATATTATTTTATAATACTGAATTATATAATATTATGTAACGAATTTTTGAATTTAATATCTATAATATATATAAAAACGATTCAAATAAATTTTTAAATTTAGGATTAAATATCTGCAGCATATATGATGACTTGCGAATCTATACAGATATAGTGCTATATCTGGTTGTACATAGGACAAGATTAGTCACATTAATATATCTGGCTATATATGACTTCATATATAGTTGTATATAATGCTATATCTAGTTATATGTAGGGTGCACTACTCATATATCATTATATCTGGCTTCACATACATTTATATACGATTAGATATGGTGCTATATCTGGTTGTATATAGCGCCAAATTAGTCACATTAATATATCTGGCTATATATGACTGCATATATAGTTGTATATAATGCTATATCTAGTTATATGTAGGGTGCATTACTCACCCAAGTAGAACAAATCAGTCATGAAAATATCAAAATGACATCATTCTGTAATCATTTTTTACGCGTCATCGTGACGTCAAAATGGCCCATTAGAAGCATCTAATCTTGACTAATCACTACTTCTCTTTGACTTTTATTTGATCTTTTCGTTCTATTTAAGAATATACTCGAAATATGTTATGAGAACTGAAGAAAATTATGACTGATCATGCAATTTGTAACAATATATACTGTTACATATATCGCGAGTCTCGTAAAACAGCATGTCATAAGTCAGTCATTTCAAACTGATTCTTGACGTTGACCATATGATGACATAAAATTCATCATTTTAATGTCACCTTGACGTTTCTGTGATTAACTTGTTCTACTTGGGCATATATCATTTTATCTGGCTTCACATACATTTATATACGATTAGATATGGTGCTATATCTGGTTGTATATAGCGCCAGATTAGTCATATTAATATATCTGGCAATATATGACTGCATATATAGTTGTATATAATACTATATCTAATTATATGTAGAGTGCACTACTCACATATTATTATATCTGGCTTCACATAAAATTATATACATTTATATACAAGTAGATATGGTGCTATATCTGGTTGTATGTGGGACCACTGATTGCACATGTGGCCATGTATAATTAGATATGACCCCATATAAAAACATATATAATTATATATAATTATATATATACCAGATATAATTATATATGATTATATCTAATCATTTTTTCCCGGGTAATGCTACATCTCAATATACAAATGAACGTATGGGTGGAATAACATTTCACTTAACTTGTTATTGTACCCATACTTTCAAATACATATTAGAGGTCGTTTAAAAAGTACGTAACGCCTTGAAGGGGGGAGGGGGCTGGGAAGCGTCCCAAGCTCGGTTATGTAAAAAGGTGTTGAAAAGTGTTACATGAGAAGGGAGAGGAGGTCACAAATTGCCGAAAAAAAGCGTTGCGTATTTTTTTTGAACGTCCCCTTATAAGAGCTGCATCTACTGACATTAACTTCCCACTTAGTAGTTTCAGTTCCATCGTTGCCTGCCAAAGCTTCTTAAGAAGCGGTGCCAGTAACATCACAAATATCAATAAGTGATCATAAATTCAAATCCATCTTTGTTCGTGAAGTCTCTCACACACAATGAAATCGTAGTCACATTATAACTAGCATTATAATTAGTAGAAACAATATTTTTAAAATATTCAGCGTATTATACATATAATGTTAATATGATAGTAATAATCAATATTTAGTTTTGAAATAGTAAACATTCCTTTTTGTATACAAGCGGTTCATATGCCTAAATATTTACAAAATTGCGCTTACAAATAATTCATTTTTTACGAAAAATTATCACGTAAGTACTAAGTAAAAATAATTAAGAAAATAGATTTAAATTTTTAATACCTTTCTTTACTTTTTTCTGGGGAATGTTACAAAATACATTCTACAAGCAGAGTATAAAGAGATTGTTAGTGACAATTAGTCACATTATCTACTGTTTTGTAACGTGCTTATGAAAGCGGTTAATAAATAAGTATTAAGTAAAAAAAAGCATGAAGTATTAAAGCAAGCAGAAGCATGTAACGTAAAAGACAGAGTACTCGAGCACAAACCTATGTACGGACAAGCGCAGTTTTTCGATCCTTATGTTTGATTTAATTAATTAAAAGCAACAGAAATAGATGAAACGACTCATAAATCAATAACAATAAAGAAAACTAAAAACTTCTCTTGTCCGAACATAGGTTCTTATCTGAGCACTAGGTCGTTTACCTTTGTGCTAATTAATTTATATAAAAAAGAACCTGTAACATAATAAATAATGCAATCTAGAACTGGGGATACGGTATAATCGTGCTCGATAACTTCATCAACCTCTCAATCTTCATTTCTTATAATGTCATCAATTTTGGTTTGTAATTTACATATGGCTGCAGCTGATGCTGACTTGGATTTTCCATAAATTTCCTTAATATCAGAAACGCTTATAACGTTTTCAACTATCTTTTCACTTACTGTGCAGTTGCCATATTTTGGTGGCCTAATTATACTGTAAACCGACAATAACTTATACAGTAGTAAAAATGTTGCACAGCTAGAATGCTCATTGGCCCCAGCAGCTCCTCGTATCGTGCCAAAAAATTTCTGTAAATATAACATTCCTCTCATTAAATAGTTACAATGATATAACTAGTATGGCCAAAAATTTTAATTTATGAAAAAGTTTTAAAATGTAAGAAATGGTAACATTCAAAGTACAGCCATGCTAAGAAATTAAATGTTTTTATTTTATTTTCACGTATATTTGTTTGCAAACCTCAAATTTTATTATACATATACCAAGTTTGTTATTAGTTAAAAGAAGAACATTTTTTAAAGTAAAATTAGTGCATTATTTTGTTAAAAATAATTTTTGTTTTCAAATACTTTTATATATTACTACACATCCACGCTATACTCGTATACGTAGAAATTATATTTAATTTCTGTTATATTTTATGACAATAGATACTTTAAAAACAAACCTCTAAGTTGTCCTGATTTACTTTGCCAGTCAATAAGTACTTAAAACCGTACTTTGTAATTAGATAATTGCATAAATCTAATGTCGATTTGATGGTTACTCGTAACCCATGCGCGGTTTCTTTACTAAGAAACTCATTGTCTGGAATAATACCATTTTGTGTATCTGTTTCCCATTGATTTAACCACTTCAAGGCGTCTTCCAATACCTTTTATTATAATAGAGTTATATGTGAGCGAATATAGTTATGTATGTAAATTGATTAAAGTGCGAATCTTTTTGGAAGGGAAGCGATGAATGATGAGTCTATGTTGACATTAATCTAACATCTTTTGACTCATCATTCATCGCGTCCCTTCCAAAAATATTCGACATAAGTACGTTAACATTATTCAAAATAAAGTACGAATCTACGTAAGACCATTTTTCGGCCTTCTTATAAACGATTTCTTTAAACACCTTAAAAGTATATCATAAACTTTGGTTACTACTTGTGTATTCAGAAAGCGGGTTTATGGTGACTAATGGATCATATGGGTCTTTTATTTAAAAATATTTTAAAAAAATTTATTTTGAATATAGTCAACCCTTTCTTAGCGAAAAAGCATGAATATTTATTTTATTTTGTTTTTCTTAAGTGACTCGTACTTTCGCTTTCCATAATTTTTTTTAATTTGATGTAATGAAAGAAAATACTGAATGTATCGTATAAAATAATTTTTAACTTATAAAATATTTTTTGTCTAAAAAAATTAAAATATTGTAGGAGTGTAAAAGAAGCCTTATCAAGATTCAACATTTTGTACCATTAAAATAGTAAAAATATGAACAGTAACCTTATAATCCTTTGATTCTGGGGTTAGTCCTTCATTTGGCTGCTTACGATTTAAAGCATCAAATAAATTGTTTATTCTCAAACAAAAGTCTACTGTCTCTTCACAACCTTGAAATTGCTCACTATTGTGTGCCAAGTAAAAACGTAATCCAACTGCGACAGAGTTGCTAAAAACCTTTGAATGTGACAAATATAAATGTAAAGTCAAATAATTAGAAAATAAAATTGTCTTAAAGAAACTTATTTAACAGAACACTTAATTAAAATATCAGTATTAAAGTTATATCAGCATTAAAGTTATATCAGTATTAAAGTTATTTATGTAATGAAGAAAATGGACAAAATGTCAGTTTTTAAAATTATTGTAATGCAAAGATAGACGTAAAAATATCTTACTTGAGTTGCAAATTGTACGCGCATTTTGGCTGTGTTGTCCAGTTCAACATGTCTCCTAGATATTTTTGGGCACACTCTAGCATTACCTGCCTGAGTATTATCTATATCATACAAACGAACTAAGTATTTCCATTGTACGTAATCATGTTTCGAATTAACCTTAAATATAAAAAAATATTTTGCATATAAAAAACATCACAGCATGTAACTTTGCACTTATATAGTATATAATTTGATTACGTACGCGTAAACGACCTTTATTGTACAGCCTATTTCGAATGCACTTTATTAAGTGCGGCGTATCCGAAAACATAAATATTTTTCTTTCTTCAAGTGGATTAGTGAACCAATTGTGCAAATTATCAATGCTACTATCAATACCAAGAGTTTTCCACATTCGTCTGTTTGTTGAAGCACCATCCCCAATCAGTCCATGTATTACAGCACCAGCATTTTCTATCAGACATATTGCTTTTAATACTATCTTCGCTAAGTCTTCACCCCCAACAGAATTTTTGGAAGCAAAGACTGCAATCGGCTGAGTACATTTCTCCGTTAAGGACTGAAATAGCAAGACGAGTCCATGTGTTGCCAAATCTTTAATGTCTGAACTTCGTGGTCCATCGTCTCCGAAATCAGTTAAGCCAGTATATGTTAATGTTTTTGAAGATACAGCAACAGATTTTCTCAGATTTATTTCATCTAGCACTAGAACACCGTGACGTTTTTGTTTATCTTTAGCTGCAAAAAATTTTTTGAGAATTTCGAAAAAATTTGTATCAAAGCCACATTTTGTGCCCATTAATGACATATAGTCTCGAACTGTTTTAGTGCACGGTAATGGAATTATATCGTTTCTTCGTAAGAACTCATAATAACCTTGCGATCTGATATTCATCAACATGCAAAGCATGATGAATTCATCCGTATAACGACGGCCTCTCGGATCTTTTTTTTTGCAGCGGAAATAATTTCGCTTATTACAATTTTTTGATTTTTGCAAATTTTTTCTAAATTATCGTCAGTCATGTTTGTAACTTTTTCCTGCTAATTCGCGATATGATTTGTTAGTAGATCGAGTTTTTTTTTCAAACGATGAGCTGTTAACCGCTGATTTCTCATTTTTTTTCGCATCGCTTTCAACTTTATCTTATCAAAATGGTTCGAAGATGCAGAAACACGCTTAATATTAGTTCCTTTTTTCATTCTTCTAATCTTTTGTAATAATGCGTTAGAATATTTCTTACAAGAACTGCACCTCTCACTATTTTTAGATAACATTTTGCAATCTGCGTGACGCCAATCTGCACCAGCACAGACTTTCAAAGAAGTGTTTCCAGGCACACATTCCAAACCGATGGACGTTATTCCTTTACAAACACGCATGTCTTTGAATTTTTGTAAAATGTCTGGTAACATTGATATGTTGTCTAAAACTCGCCGCAGTTTCGTTCCCGTAATATCAGCAGGTGTCATGTAAATTTCATATTTAATTTCTCGGGAAGATGCAGTTTGCAAGAGTATCATCTCCTGCTAAAAAAGAAATAAGGTATTTAATTATGCTTTCTAGTTACCTTTGTATTTAAACGTAGCATTATTTTCAATTACATTGTATAAAGTAGCATATAAATATAAATAATGTCTTATTTAAGATAGAATAAATCAAATACATAATATAAATCATTAATGCGAAAAAATTACTTATAAAATTTAATATAAAATTTTTTTAAGCACACAGTATTTTGTAAATTTAATAAACCATGAGATAAATTGGAAAATTGTAATCCTTTTCATTGGTTTTTTAGGCTTAGCAAATTCTAAGTTAAAAAAATTACAAGTATTAAGAAACTAATAGTGTACAATTGAATTCGTAAAATTTATATTTTACATCATACTTACGCTGAGCGTTAAAGTTAAATTTGACAGAATCAAACGTGATAGTCGTAAACGAACACGCAGAATTTGTGTGCATCGGAGCTTCAATATTGTCTTTTGTAACATTACTTTCTTCATAAGGTAACTCAATCTACATGGCTGACGAATCTACTACTATATAATCAATTAATTAGTAAGAGTACAAACACTAACATACTATCTGCTTTTATGAAAATTATCAAAAAAAGTTTATTAATATACGTACAATGACAATGTACATCTGAATCAGATAAACATTCATAATTGTTGGATAAAATTTGTTCATTATCTCCGAACTCATCCAGTGCTGTTAAAGAATGTAGAATCATTTTATTAGTATAAAGTCGATAATTAATTATTATTTAAATCATTTGAATCGTTTTCTAAAACAACATATCAATCACTTACATTGAGTAGCAACGTTGGTATCACAGTTTGAAGTTGTTGGTGTGTTAACCAATTCACATCCAACAGTTGCTCTTGAATGAGAAGAGGTTGAGGCTTAAACATAAATTATTTATAAATAGATATGATTTATAATTTGCATGATGTAAATTATTAATTACATTTTTATAAACTGTATGCAAACACTGAATACAAAAACATTAATAAAAATAAAATTAATACATTTAAACTTACGTTCTTGTAGCGCATATGAATAGTCAGTGTAATTTTTTACACGAACTTCAACAACTTTTTGAGGGCTTCTTGACCTTGACGGAGACTGCTCAAATATCGTTGGTACAGCTCCTTGCTGCAAGCGTGCACGTTTAAACGGAACCTGATAAGTTAACATTTTTTAAAGAACAACTTTTTTGAAGTAAATATTTTTCATAAACAAATCATTTACCAGTTTATAAGTTAACTTTATATGAAGAACAACATAAAGTATTTCAGAAAAAATTTTCCAAAAAGATATATGTATAACAGTATATAATAAAGATTATTTAGTTTACATATATTGAATATATTTTAACAATTTACCTGAGCAATAATTTTTCCACTATTATCGTATTTTATAAATTCTTTAAGTATAAAATGTTCTTCAAAGTGCTTCTCACACACACGTTGAGTTGATCGCAAAGATTCTACTCCAGGAATCGATGCTATCCATTTTGCCCGAAGATTCTCATCCGTTGGCACTTGAAATGTTGAGCGTTTTCCGGTAGAATATTTATTTGTGACACAACTCGGTACAACACAGCCTGACGGCATTTTAACAAAATTTCTTCGTATATACACGACTTCTTCTTCTTCTTCTTCTTAGTTGTGGGTTTGCTAGGCCCAAATAACTGCGGATCGGTCACCCCTGCGGGGTCAATCTTACGACCGTGGCCGCTCGTGTATGTTATTTATACCGTTAGTAATAGCAATATGTCTCCTCTGGGAACAGGAAACCTGCTTGTTATTTCAATTTTAATGAATAAAAATTTTATATTGTATAATAACTATAAACAAAGTACTACAAAGAAAATTAGATTATACAAACAAAATAAAAGATATAGATAATAAAGAGGAGTTTCCACCATCATCAATAATAAAAATAAAAATATTAATTTATTTAATAAATGAAATTAGAAGTATATATAAAACTATTTATACAAATTAAAGGTTCCCTTCTTTAGGTTAACATTTGTCCACATTTGTCTTCCAAAAAACAAAAACATCATCCAGTGAATCAATCCCAAAAATCCAAAATTAATATTAATGCAAAAACTCCTCATTACAAACCTTATTTTAGTTAAAAATATTACTATTAATATCAATATTGAGAGAATTTAAGAATTTAAAAAGAGTAGAAATTTGTTGATTTAATTTAATATTATTATCAGTATTGACTCTATAAATCTTTTTCAAGATAGAGGTAACACAAACTCCGGATTTAGCTTCAAAGATAATTGTTAATTGATTATTTTTAGTATTAATAAAACGACCATTCATAAGCGACTTTCTTAGTTTTATTGGTTTTAATGAAAAGATGCCAATTCCACACTAAAAATATTTCTCCCTATTCTCTTAAAATTATATAAGTGATCATACTGATTAATCAAAATCTTAATCAAGCTCATAGGGTGGATGTAAAGAATATAAAGAATCAAACAATTAACACTAATAGAAAAGAACAAATAAATTGACATAAATTAACATAAATTGACATAAATTGACATAATACAGTTTTGTTTAAATGCCACAAGATTAAGATATTTTCAAAATTATATATCCGTACATATGCTTAACAATAATCGATATTCCTAGAACACATAAAAGAAATATGTAAAACACAAATTACCACACATAATATGGTAGTCACAGTCCTCACATAAATATGAATAACACAAATATAATCAAAAGAATAACAGTAATAATATTGCTAAGTAACCAAAAGAAAATAGTGCAAGCGCAAAGCAGTAGAAAAACTTACAGCGTATAAAGCAAAACAAATCGATCTCTCAAGGAGAACTTAAGATATATGATGAGGCAAACCATAAATGTTTGTATTTCTCCGTAAATTCAAATTCCGGCTGGTGAACTCAGACATCCAGTTGTTAAAGTCATGAAAATCAAGATAATCTCTTCGAGAATTTTCCATACAATATTCCACGTGTAGACAAATATTATGTATATCTGTAGTAGATATATATTCTTCTTATTCCGTATCCGTCAAACTAATAATGTTCAACGGTCTAATACTAGTTTACGCGAGCGTTATTCCTGTAACGCCACAAAGACTATGCGTAAATTCTCAAATGGCAGAACAAATGCGTAATTTTAGGATTCGGCAGGAGAAAAAATAACGGCTGGACTCAAATGTAAAGAGAAAGCTTCGGAGAAAGCTGTGGCTGTTAAATCACTTAGCCTCAACAAAGCTTTCCGAAATATTAATCTTCTCGATATCAATAAACACTTTATAAACTTAATACTGATTATACAATGTTACTTACGTCAATGTAGCCACAGACAGAAACGATGTTCACTAATTCACTTCGTCGAAACTTTCCTCACTGTCACTGTCACAGTGTCAACTGTGTTTTACCATACGATCGCAGCGCTCCGCGGCTAGCGGACGATGTGTGAAGCACAGGTCGTTACATTAAGAGGCATACCCCCACCACGGGAGTTTCGCGACCTGTGTATACGACCGTGCTGTATTCTAAACCAATATCTTTCGTTGCAGCCAAATATCTCAATACTCTCTTAGCTTGTAACCAATGTGCTCTACCTGGATTGGAGCTAAATTGTGACAATTTTGTTACCGCATACAATATATCTGGCCGTGTCGCCAACGCTAAGTACATTAGCGATCCAACTAATTGTTTGTACGGTACACCTTTCATTTCATCTCTTTCAACATCACTATGTGGACTGTCACATTTTGATTACTTTACTCCTAGGTCGATTGGCGTTTTACATGTCTTACAATCATCCATTCCATATTCGCTTAACAACTTATTTAAATATAACGTTTGCGATAGTCTTACTTTATTCTCTCCGTGCTCGATAGTTATACCTAATAAGTATGACGCTCTACCTAAATCTCTTATTTCGTATTCTAACATAAGTAATGACTTAACTTTGTTTATCTTGTCAATTGATCGAGCAAATAATATAATATCATCTACGTATAATGTAAGAATTAGATCATTACCATAAATATAAACACAGCTGTTTGCTGTTATGTTGGCCGTTCCCGAAAATGTCAGGATTCGCGCGCGGTCGCGACGGCCACAACGTAGTGCTTGGCGTAGTCGCGAGCGGGCGCGACAAGTACCGATAAGGTGTGCGAGAACCGCGAATCGGAGCCGATGCTCCGGTTCCTCCCCCGAATCCGGTGCTCCGACCAGAAGCAATCCGGAGCTAGTAATAAACGGACGTATTATTGAGTATCCTGCGAATTATTCTTTTGTGAACCTACACAACAGCCTCCTACACAACAGCTTTTAATCTTTTAAATTCGTTTTTAATAAGAAATTCATCAATCTTGTCATTCCAATTACGTCCTGACTGTTTTAAACCGTATATTAGTCTTAAAAGTTTTGCTACTTTTATATCGCGATCTTCATGTCCGGGTGGCAATTTCATATAAAATTCTTCCTTAAGGTTTCCGTAAAGATATGCACATTTTACATCTAAATGATGGATTTTCCAATTATGCAACGTTGACATGGCTATCAGCAATCTAATCAATGAAATATTAGCAACGGGTGCATATGATTGTGAATAATCTATATCTTTCTTTTGCGAAAACCCCTGTGCAACTAATCTAGCTTTGTATCTTACTATTTTACCCGTTGAATCTGTCTTAACTCTATAGACCCATTTACTTCCAATACAATTAACGTTTTCCGGTTTGCTTACTATTTTCCATGTATTCCTATCATTTAAACTTTTTAACTCTTCATTCATTGCTGTCTCCCACTCATCCGATTGTGGTGACATCATCGCTTCTTCATACGTTGTAGGTTCAATTATTTCTGCTAAATTTAATTCTATGTTTTTAGGTTTGCCTGCACGACCCCATGGATTTCTAACTACTTTTCTCGGTCTACCTACACTACGTTTCCCCTCTGATACAGTTTTCTGCGAAGGTCCCGTATCATCGTTTACATCTTTTTCCTGCGTTTCGATAGTTACTGATTCGTCGTCTTCCACTGATTCATCATCGTCTACAGTATCTACTTCATCTATGTTATCAGTATTGGAAAACGGAGTTTCAAGTATCTTTTTACTATAAATGTACTCATACCCGCAGACATCTTCGACAAACTCTACATGCTTTGTTTGTATTACATCGCACTTAATCGGATCCCATAATCTATACCCTTTCGTTTGACTAGAGTATCCAACAAGTATGCATTCTCTTCCTCTAGAGTCGAGTTTGTGCCTACCTTGTTTAGTAATATGCGCATAAGCTAAACAACCGTAAACTTTTAAGTGTCTTACACTTGGTTTATTCCCCGTCCAAATCATTTCTGGAATGTCATTGATAGACGAATGTATGACTCTATTTTTAATGTAGCACGCAGTTACGACTGCTTCACCCCAATATCTTTCAGGTAATTCAGCATTTTTAAGCATTGCTCGTACTAGATCTAACAATGTCCTATTAATTCGTTCTGCAATACCGTTCATTTGAGGTGTATATGTTACGGACAAAGTCCGCATGGTGTGCAGTGTTGGCATTGCCCGGGCAATGTCAGCATTGCACAACGCGACTGGGCAAAGTAGTTTATTAGCGGACATTGCCCGGTTTGATGTGGGCAAAGTTAACACTGCCCATCCAGCGATGGCAATGTCAGCAACGATTATCACATTGCGGACTTTGCTCGGTTCCAAGTGGGCAATGTCGACAATGCTAAATCTCCGTGGGCTACTTTTTTGGTTTAGTTTTTGTTTAGTTTTGTTTAGTTTAGTGACGCGCTTTAAACAGTTAAATACTGTTAAAGCGCGTCATCTAACCTATGCGGATTAGTGACGCGCTTTAAACAGTTAAATACTGTTAAAGCGCGTCATCTAACCTATGTAGATTAGTGACGCGCTTTAAACAGTTAAATACTTTTAAAGCGCGTCATCTAACCTATGTAGATTAGTGACGCGCTTTAAACAGTTAAATACTGTTAAAGTGTGTCATCTAACCTATGTAGGTAGTATTTAACTGTTTAAAGCGCGTCACTAAACTAAACAAAACTAAACAAAAGCTAAACAAAAAAAAGTGTATGTGTGAACTATTTCGACATATATATTAGTCATTTATGCCTTTCAATACTCAAAATAGCTGCTATATTTTCCAAACTTTTTTTGTTAATAACTTTTTAACGAATAACGAGCGCGGGCTGAAACCTTCTAAAGGTCACTCAGGAGGGTGACCTGGACAACATACTAAAATATCAAGGTCATCCAAGGTGATTTCCCCATCTATACAATTACCCTATATTCTAATAAATACTGTTAAATTTGCACCTAATAATTTTATTACATAAATATCTGTCCCAAAAATTGAAAAACCTAGACTACTACGGACTCCGCGGGCAATGTCGACAATGCTAAATCTCCATGGACTAAGCTGCACTAAATAGACGGACATTTAACGCAGCTTAGCCCACGGAGATTTAGCATTGTCGATATTGCCCACTTGGAATCGAGCAAAGTCCGCAATGTGATAATCGTTGCTGACATTGCCATCGCTGGATGGGCAGTGTTAACTTTGCCCACATCAAACCGGGCAATGTCCGCTAATAAACTACTTTGCCCAGTCGCGTTGTGCAATGCTGACATTGCCCGGGCAATGCCGACACTGCACACCATGCGGACTTTGCCCGTAACATATATACGTTCGTTCGTTTATGTTTTATTCCCATTTCATCAAATATCCGTTTAAGAGTTTTATTGCAGTATTCTAACCCATTCTCACTTCTAAATCTTTTAACCTTTCTATCCGTTTCTCTTTCTACTCTAACTATATATTTTCGGACGTATTCAACTAGGGGAGACCGGGGCTAAACCGCCAACGGGGTTGAACCGCCAAATCAAATATCTCGGAACCTGTATATTGTGCGAACTCGCTATTAACATTGTAAACGCTGCTTATGGTACCCATGTGACCAACGGAGTTTCGGCAGGTTACCTGCCGTGTTATGATTTTTACGAGGGCAAACGTGTTTTCGGAAGGTGAAAGTGAAATTTTCTGCGCGTGGAAATATTGTAATATCTGCAATAATGTTTGCTCTCCAAATCTCGAGGTACGTGATTATAAAGAGTAATGCATGCTGAACACGAATCCAGTGTAGTTTTTTCATTAACGTTGATGTCTAATATTTCGTGGGCGATCAAACCTGAAACTTATGTTTGGGGCTTATCCGCCAGTAAGCACCCGGGGTTGGTCCGCCAGTCTCGTCACTGTGGCGCGCCGGGCGCACGACTTCAGCTCACGGCGATTTCAGGTTAGGTTTCTCTCGAGCGTGATTCTGTCTTCCCTTGCACGTGCGTCAGTTTGTGTAGGAGGGAAATGGTACGCACGTATCGTCGCAAAACGGGTGTTTTGGCCGACCGAAAAGATGGCGGACCGTTGTTTTCGAGATCGCTCACGCTCACGGCACGTCGGCGAGGTACGGCGAGGCACAGCACGGCTCTGAGATCCCGCGATTTCCGCGCGAGAGTTGACATGCCGCGCGCGCTGTAGATCGTCCCGACTCCCGGCCGCGGTAAATCGTCGTTGTTGGTCGTTGTGTCAGTGACAGTCGCGCGTGCGACCGCATCGTCTAGCGTTCGCCGCATCGTCTCGGCGTCATTGTCGCCGCCGTTGTAGTGATGGTGGTGTCAGTGGTGGTCATCGTCGTCGTCGTCGTCGTCGTCGTCGTGGTGGTCGTGGCCGTTGTCGTCGTGGTGGTCGTGGCCGTCGTCGTCGTGGTGGTCGTGGCCGTCGTCGTCGTGGTGGTCATGGCCGTCGTCGTCGTCGTCGTCGTCGGCGCGTCGAGGAATCGGCGCGAGGAAGCCGTCGAGTCGGTAAAATGGTCGCGCTCCACCGCGAGCTTTTATAACCCCCCTGTCGCTATTTATCGCTCCCCCGCGAGAAACGCGGCTTGGTTAGGTTGCTCGAGGGTCCGCGCTGATCCTATGGCACCGGAACGCCGTCACGCGTATTCCCCGTGGTTGCCCGCGTTGACAATGTGACGTGCCGTTGGGGAGTTTACGATTTGGTTAACCTCTGTATTCACGTGCCTAAATTGTTTTATGGAATAGGTAAAACAATTATTTTTTAATAATGTTTTGCATAAAAATTTTAAATAAATTTTTATATTTTTCTCTTAAAAAACAATTATTAAAATGTATCCTATCATTTTTCAGGATTAGATGTACGTATATGTATTGAAAATGCAGTGTGGCGGATTAGCCCCGGGGGGGTGGCGGTTCAACCCCGGCATTTTTGAGATTTCAATTTTTCCACCGTTGTCGTTTTTGCTCTATACCGGTTAAACAAAGCAACATAGATAAAAATTTCCTATATAAATTTTGTAGCTAAAGGTTCACTCTTTACAGTGGTATACCACATTTAACTAAAATTATTTATTTTCTTGTTAAAAATCGGCACCAAAAAAAAACTGGCGGTTTAGCCCCGGTCTCCCCTACTTCATCTTTACTTCGTAGACAATATACTGTTACTTTTCTAAAATAATCATCAGTAAATGTTAAGATGTATTTTGCTCCACCAATTGACTTTATCGGCATAGGGCCGCACAAATCGGAGTGAATTAACTCTAATACATTCTTCGTTTGTCTACAACCTAATCCTTTACATGGCGCTTTCGTTGATTTGCTAACGCTACAACTATTGCAGTGTGTATCAACTATGTTTACATTATCTAAGCCTCTAACTAAATCCTTTTTCGACATTTCTTGAATAGTCTTCACGTTTACATGACAAAATCTTTTGTGCCATTTTTTGCTATCAGTTAACTTATCAGTATACATGACGTGTGTTTCTTCTTGTTCTAGCTTATTTCTATTTTTCATGACTTTCGCTTTAACAATATATAAAGCTTCCCCCACTATTGCTCTATTTTCTTTATTTTGAATTTTAAGTTTTCCGTTGTCTATCAAAAGTCTTTTGTGTTTCTTCTCTATTTGCGAAACTGACAATAGATTGCGTCTTATATTAGGAACGTGATATACATTAATTTGTACTAAAGTCATCTTCATGTTAAATTTCCATGACCGATAATTCGCACCGTTTAGTTTATCGATGCGATCCACAAATTGGGATGACGAGGCCCTTTCTTCTGTATCTATATGCATATACGCTTTCCCTTTATCTCACAACCAGATCGAGATTTGCTGACTTTGAGAACCTTCCACAAGTTAGGTTATATGTTCCCTTGTCTCGATCAACTCTGTCCCTTTTACGAATATGAGCCATTTACCTTTTCGCTGGGCCCATAACCTTGTTGGCAGAGAGCGCAATATGCCCTTTTGTGTGCAGGAACGATGTGGGAAAGGAAATAATTTCTAGTCGCCTTTTGCTTATACGAACTCGTCTATTACGTAGCGATACAGATTGCTTTCTAACGGAAGAAGGATCCACCTATCGCGACAGTACATCGATAATCGCGACATCCATATCCTAATCGATATCCTTCACCTACACTCTCGATTCTATTGTGGTATGCACCAATAGCAGGGTGCATCAAATACCTATCAAATAGTATACCAAATTAGGTTGTTCTAATTTGAAAACTGTAGATTTGCATAGCGCACAAACATACATACATTCATTTATATATATATATATATATATATATATATATATATATATATATATATATATATATAGAGAGAGAGAGAGAGAGAGAGAGAGAGAGAGAGAGAGAGAGAGAGAAATAACACTTTTACGGGGTTACACCACTGTAGAAGTCTAAAATAAAGCGTTTTTTTGCGATTTTTTTTTGGATGGAAGGAAAAGTAAGAGGATAATAATATTCAAGGATGTAATTAATCATGTTTTTAAGTATTAAAAAAAAAATATTTATTCAATAATAGTACAAAATGGCGACGCTGCAGCCATTCTCGCGAGACATGTTTAATTTGACGCGCTCTGCGGCACGCAGTATAACTGACGCAAATTTGAATATAGAAAAAAACAAAAAATTTTCTCTTAATCTACATAAGTATAGCTAGAGAAATACGTAGGGGATTTTGAAAATATTAATTTTTGTGTGATTGGCGAGCATTTGAAGTAAACAGTTCAATTTTTGACAAAAAAAAGTGGCAATCATTTGTTAATAAATAATGTTAGAATCAACTTATCGAAAATCCCGTACGTATTTCTCTTCGGAATGTTATTTTAAAGATATGGTCAAAATTTGGAGTGAATAGAATGAAAATTGTTGGACTTATGCTGCGTGCCGTTTTAAAAAATCGTGTTTCGAGAAAAACTCCTTTAAAGTTTTGAGATGTGTTATGGACGGGAAAAAATGAAAAATTTGACTGTTTAAAAATTTTTACCATTAATCTGCTATCCCTGGACCATAAAGCTGCCCTTCCCTGCTTAAATATTCCTCCTCATTTTCTTTCCTCGTCGATTTTATGCTGGTGCGTGCCTGTTTTGCCGCATCTGTCAAAGACTGCTCGGCGTGCTTGATCCGCATAGCATCGGCTTCAAGGCAAAAATTGTATGCTTGGAGGCCAACATCCATCTCCAAAACTTTCATAATTCGCAGAATGTTAGTCAAACCGTCGTTAAAATTACACACAGCAATATCAGTCGCTACTTGCAATACTTTTTTGCCACTTGAGTAGGACTTTCGTTTCAAAATGCTTCAACTGAACACAAACTCTTTCTAACGACCTCTGTTAGTGTATTAGAGAAGTTAGAAATCAAAAGGAAAGTCATTAGGCTGTACCCTTCCAGCAGGTATCTACGTACCGCAGGTGGTCGTTTTGGAGCAGTCCGACGTGCTTGGGAAAGAGCTCGGAATTTCAAAGAAAAAAATTTTGTACAGGTACAAAACTTTTTTCCCTTTATTCTAGAAGGTTCAAAGCATCTTTTAAGCCAATAAAAAAAAATCGATTTTTTTGAAAATTCTACAGTGGTGTAACCCCTTAATTTAATTTTTCATTTTTTAATGGTACTAATAAAACTGTTTTCAGAATACCGCAAAAGTCCGTCAAAAGTCCACTTTTAGAATCATGTGCGTGTAAAAGGCAGTGTTCCGTAATTTTCTCGCGATCGCGGATCAATACCGTACCGGTAACGCCATCCGTCAGTCGCCCTCCAAACGAAGGGATTTCGCGCCGCTCCCCCCGTCAACCCTTACCGCGAAGTTTCTCGCGATGCGTATCGATCCTGTCATGCCGTGATCGCATGATCCCGGAAACGCAGGTGATTGGTCGATACGCGTCGCACAAACGAAAGCTCCCAAAACACGAGAGTTCGCGTTCAGTAGTCAAAATTACTTCGGTTCACGAGGTCGTATACCGCCGTGCTTCCGTTAACGTTTACTCCGGTTCACGCGGTCTTAAATATACCGTCGTGCATCCGAGTTTACTGCTCTGTCAGAGCACCGCTAATTATCGCGCCGTTCGTGCGTGCTGCAATTCGCTCTCGTCTCCGCGAGCAGTGAACATTCGCGTATAAGTCACCCTGCGTGCCTCGCCATTGTGCGCTCGATCATCGTGATCGATTCGACTAGTTGTGAACATTCTCGCGTCTTGTGTTACGAACAAGTGCGACTGCTGTATAACGCCTCAAGTGCGTTCATCAAGTGCAAGCTACATTGCGCGTCTTAATTGCCATCGCCTCCGCGCTCGACGAACACTTTCGTGTCACGTGACCAGCGCTCATCGAATCACGTGCGCGCCGAGTGTCGTGCTCAAATGAGAGTGCGTCAACCATCATTTGTACTAAACTGACTATTAAACAATACTTGTGCATTCCTCCAAAATCAAGTGTCTCTTTCTAACCGCACGTCGGATCCCTGTCGACCCGGCATCTTACGCCAATTGGCGAACCGGAGTTACGCCCGGAAACCATAAAATTCGCCAACAGTAGAATTATTTGTTTAATTCGGTTAAACAACAAAAGTGGCAATTAATCGTTCTAAAAGAAAAATTTTGGAAAATTAAATTAATGTATTAAATTATAATTGACCGGAATAAACGACTAAATGGCTAATCACTTTAATCATTAATCAAATAATATTAATCACTCTAACGAATTAACCGATTAATCAATTTTAACCAGTGCATTTGTTTTTAACTAATTAAACGGTTAATCGAATTAATTAGTTTTCATGAGCTCTAATAGGTAGAGCAGATTCGATTAAATAGAAAAGTCTGTAGGGGAGAGCGGGGCAATTCGTGACAATACGAAAAATTTCCCGCGCGGATAACTTCTATGCATTTGCTGGTAGAAACCTGTATTACAGACCATAGATGGGTCTAATGGTCCTCTATATTAGAACAAAATTCGGTGTGCGTATTTACTATGTTTCGTTGTCAGTGGCGGAAAAAGTGTTTACCTCGTGTAAAAGTAAATTTTTGAATCCACGGATATTTTGTATTCAATACGAAGCAATTGCTTTCAGATTTGAAACGGTAAGTTCTACTTGTTCACCTGGCATTTACACACACATGTGTAACGCAGGTTGCATGCATTTATTTCTTGTCTGGGTTTTTCGGACCACGAAAAATATAAAGTGACGCTGGGGCATTTCGTGACATGACCGCCTGGGGTAATTTGTGACACATTGCGTGAACAATCCTGGGAAAACGATGACGATATATGACATCCCTTCGATCGTCACCGATTCTTTGCCTTTAGCCACAACAAGTACAAACATCAGGGCCGGATTCAAAGCAGCAGGAATCTTTCCTTTCAATCCTGAAGTTTTTGGTGAAATCGATTTTTTACCCGGTCAAGTCACTAATCGAGCATGGAATGGAGATGACCAACCACAGCCAGGTACCTCAACTGAAAATGATGTGTCAAGAGCCTCAAACAATTTCTTCGATCGTTTCCAAAAGCGGGCAAAAGGAAAGTCACGACAAGAGGACGAAAACGAAAGAGAAGTGCAATTTTGACTGACGCTAATGAACTCGATGCACTTGTTGACGAAAATGACGAAAGAGTACAAAATAAAAAAAAGAATATAAGGATCAAGCCCCCCAAAAAACAGCCAGCTTGCAGAGGACGTGGACGCCCGAGAAAGGTCGTTACTCGCAATTCGGAAGACGACGAAAGCAAAGCCTAACGATTTTTTGCCCTTCCTATTTCATTTAATGTACAATTTGATTAATAAAAACCTTTTTTGAGTGAGTAAGTTTACGTTTTGATATAAATCATGAAAATAGGACGAATTCGGATATTGAAACCCGTTGAAAGAAGAATTGTCACGAATTGCCCCGTGCCTTGTCACGATTTACCCCGGTATTGGGGCAATTCGTGACACGAGACAGAGTGAGGCATTTCGTGTTCTACTTTAAAAGTAATGTGATGAAAAGACACAAATAAATATTTTTTGAAAACTAGAAGGTTGCACGATGAAAAAACCGGCTAAAACGTATTTTTATCTCAAATACTTACCTCAGAAAAAATTCAAAACCAAAAGATGTCACGATTTGCCCCGGTCTCCCCTACTATTTTGCGAATTTTTCAATAATAATTATAAATAAAAAGTTAATTATTAAAAATCCACAAGTTAGCGCAATTCAGTGACAAAAGACAGCTCAGCGGTCATTGATAGTTGCTAGGCGCGTGCTCCTCCCAGTGCCTCGCCGCGAAATCGCCCAAATGCATGCTCATTTGCAGGTCTTTATTAATCAATTTCTTATTAATTAATTATTGAAAAACTCGCAAAACGATACAAGACTCAGTTTAATTCAGTTTAACGACACATATTAGCAATTTTTTTTACCCGATAAATTTTAATTCCTTTTACCTCCCATTACACAAATATCAAATATGTCATAAAAACAGGTATTTATTTAAAAAAACGAAGGTGACCTCAAGAACGCGAAGAGGTCATGAGTACAAAAGAAGATTTTACTTGCATTTTATTGCAAACTAAAAACTATACAAATTTTCCTTATTGATGATATTCTCTGTGACTGCATGACACATTTGCCCAAACATTTATGCGTGCGTGCGTACATGCGTGCGTGCATGTAAGATGTATATTAAATATAGATCAATTTTTGTCGTTAGCACAATTATATAAGTACTAAATCATTAATAGGTATAACGAGTCAATTCAATTATCAAGTAGTTTCAATTTCTGTCTTGTATCTTTTTATGCATTTTCAAAAAGCTTTATCTTAATTGTGTCATTTGTGTTGTCGTATCGTTGTAAATAATAAAACATATCAAATTATCAGATTTTAGTTAAAAATTAAATATTTGTATAGGTTACGTTAGGCTCGTGTCATACATTATAATCAATAAATGTTTTATCAATAATATAAGTAACTACACATACTCCAAATTAATTGCTATATAAAAGATAATTTTTAGATGTCTTTTAGTAAAGTCTTAAAAACATCTTAAAAAAGATGTATTTGAAATGTTTTTTGGACACGCATGTTAGGGGGAGCAATTGCATTCTCAGCATATTATTAAGAATAAGCAATAGGTAATAATATGTAAATATAATAACAATTTACTTTGTTATAATATTATCTCAATATAAACTTGTATTCATATTTGAAAGTATTACTTGTATATGTTTATAGATGCTTTGTTTGCAAATTATTATATATAAAACTATAAGCAATCTTAGCACCCTATTCTTGATCAATTAAATTTTTAATAATGAAAATGTTAGTATCTTGTTTACAGTTCTTTGTAATAACTATAATGATGTTTATAATTTAAATTATAAAAAGAAAAAATATATATTATTTTTTTTAAATATTGTTTATAAAGGAGGGGTGTCAATAAAGCCGTTTTTTGGACCACGTCAGAATCGCTCCAAACTGTGGTATTTTCTTCCTACCGATGTAGCTCACAACCTCCTAGAACCGTTTGCTGTCCGAGCAATTAGAGCCTGAGAACGGGCAACTTGAAATCTCAAAAATCAATGGAGTTTTTCACATGGTGGTAGTGCCGGTCTCATTTCAGCATGTCATTGTTGGAAGGGAGGGAGGGAGGGAAGGTGGGAGGGAGGGAAGGTGGGAGGTAGAGGGGGAAGGAAGGGAGGGGGAGGGAGGGAGAGGGAGGGGAGAGTGGGAGAGGGGAGAGAGAGAGGAAGGGAGGGAGGGAGAGAGAGGGAGGGTTCGCTCCAAACTGTGGTATTTTCTTCCTACCGATGTAGCTCACAACCTCCTAGAACCGTTTGCTGTCCGAGCGTTTGACGAGCAAAAAAAAAGGGGAAATGCCGCCCCTCTCGCCCATTCAAAAAGGGAACTTTCTTTTAGCTTTACCCAGAGCTAACGACGTGGACGTAGAAAGTTTTTGTAGCTCCTTTTTTGTTTTTGTTGTTTTTATATATTTTTTGTTTTTTAATATATTTTTTGTTTTTTTATATATTTTTTGTTTTTTTATATATTTTTCGTTTTTTATATCTATATATATATTTTTGTTTTTTTATATATTTTTGTTTTTTTATATATTTTTCGTTTTTTATATCCATATATATATTTTTGTTTTTTTATATATTTTTTGTTAATAACACCGTTATTTTTAATAACAGTATTTTTTTAGCCGTATTTTTAATTATCGTTTATTTTTAATACCGTTACAATACTCTTCGAATTCACAATGAAGAAGTGAACAGTCAGTAATTGAGAAATTGGGAGTAGGCGTCGGAGAATCTTCAATTAGATTGGTCGCCATCTCCACCTGACTCATTGTCAGACCAGTCTGAAATGTTCTCAGCTGCATCTTGGATATATTGTGCGTAGGATTGGGATGGTCGTTCTTGAAGTCTTTCAGAGTGTCTTGAATACCCCAAATACCAAAGGACGGATGCCACATGTGCACAACAACCAACGGTTCTAGCACCGACCTTGCATTGACAGTACCAGGATATGATGGGATTGATTCCTTGACTATATTCAATCCACAGGTTATACACCTTCGATGATGTGTGGCGCGACTGTATCTGAAGACGTAAGATATTCCTCTCTTGCCTATGGACGAACAGTTGATACATCCCATCTCCAGCTGTGTGCTCCTCTGCATACGATTGCGCTTGCTTCAATTGATATGAGCCAATGGTCAGATGAGCCAACTCGTGTAAGGTCAATTGAGGGAAATTAGGGAGTGAATCCGCAACTACGGGTTGCCACATCACCCTTTTCCTGGACCAACCTTCTCTTTCAACTCTTTCCTGGAGGAGGTTCGGCATTTGCGATAGACGCAACATACGCTCGGCAATGGTTGTATCATTTGGATCATCACTGATCCTCGGTGGTCTGAAAGCATTGCAAAGAGCGGATACAATGCGCACGTAATCTCCCACATACGGTACTTGAGAATTTGGGAATACATGATCTAGTGCTTTTCACTTCTTGAGGAGACCGTTAACCGCCTCTATCACCTAGCGTATTTTAGTCACGAGGCGTGATTCATTGGCCTCAGATGTAGTATGTTGCGAACCTTCTCGGAGGAAATGGGGCATTTTAGTTATGAGACCTAGATCTTGCAGCATTTCGAGGCAATCTCTGAAACCACGGTCCACCACGAAAACATCGTTAGGTTGCAACCAAGATCGGAGCCTACTCGCGTCAAATCGCATTATGCTGGTCAAAATGTTTGCATCATTATTTTTACCATCCGCGAAGTAAGGTCCGAAAACTTCTCAGATGTATCCTGTTAAACTTACGAGAATCATGGGTTTCACTAGCGGACGTCCTTTGTGGAGTGAGAAAGTTCGTCTCTGGAACTTGTAATTAGAACTTTTCTCTATATACATATACGTACCGTCGGCTACAAGGATACAGACATCCTCTCCACCCGCGAAGAGCGTTTTAGCCATGGTTCTCGTATGCTTTGTGATGAAATCTTCTCGAGAGATATGATTTGTTCCCAAAAAGTTCGGGACAAACATTGAAAGGAGAGCAGTACGAGCTGCAGCTATCGCCCTACCTACTCTCCTCTTTTGGAGAGCGAATAAGGTAGACAAAACTGAAAGCGAAAGACCAGTACGTAGTTTCGTCAAAAGCAAGGCAAGACAAGTCCGAGGAGAACGTCCAGATGTAGATCTAATATGACCAGAGATTGAAGCAAGAACGGAATCAAATTGATCTTTCTTCAACCCAGTCAGATTATAATAATCGTCATCAGTAAGTGCAGGTGGATAATCAAAATCGAGTCCTTTCCGAGAAGCAACCAAACGCAAGTTTTCTAACAATCCACAAAGAGTTTTATCATCTAGAATCGAATAGTTTGACTTTACTTCGATATCATTTGTTGCTGTTTTACTGAGAAAACCATTTTCCAAGTGTCTCATACAACATCGAGTATCTGGCGGAATGATTATACCTCTGTCTATGAATATTTGTGTTCTCGCCATAGGAGAGATACGAGTCAGTTTCTTAGCCTTCTTACATACGATGCATCTCGCCCCGGATACTCTGCAGCCCTGGATGCTGACTCTTATTTTCACCGAAGAAGGGATGTTGCTTGATTCCGAGATGTTGGAGCACTGAGGAGTATCAGTTGTAGCAACAGATTCAGTACTGATAGTACTTGAAGTGCTGCTCGTACGATTGCTCATAATGCGGTCGGATAATGGATATTAACGTAATAGTAACAAGAAAATGGTAATGAGCGATAAAAAGTAGTGAAAACGAGAAACTAAGCTACTGAAGAAGATCAGCGCGCAATACTGTTTATGCTCTGAAAATGCGCTGATCGTTGATAAAGACGATTCATTTAAACATAAGTGCGATGAGAATAATGTGGTGACAGTTCACCTACAATGCTTTCAGTTCAAGAACGCGCTAAAAAGACAACTGTGTATCCAAGTCGATGTTGAATCTGTTGAGAGGAACGAATGCCGGGAAGGAGACAGAACAACTAAGCTACTGGTCAGATGAAGAGTGCACAATACTGTTTGTGCTCTAGGATTGCTTTTATCGTTAATGAGAAACCATTGATTGAATGAGGTGAAGAATTAATGCGTTGGGTCTTGATTTCGTGAAGGCAAACGAATGACGGGAAGAAAAACAAAAGAACAAAGCTACTGGAAGTGTGGATAGTGCACAGTACTGTTCTCGTTTTGGGAATGCATGAATTGTTAATTAAAATGGAACGATTGATTATTTGTTGTACATACTGTGCAGCAGAACACAATAACCTGAATGATACCAATGCTCCGCGAAGCTGAGCATTGCATTCTATGAAAAAGAAGTCCGTTCCGGAAGATATTCTTTACATCTCCTCACTGAGGTTTGGAATTCAAATATTTTTTCACAGTATGTGATTTCGAATATACATTGCATTCGCAAAATGATGTAATTCCTTAAAATCAAGTTTGGGCTTATAGTAGTATCGTCCAATTCATCGCAAGGGATGCTATTGCATGATTGTTCAGTAATATAGCAATCCGTTCAAAATACCAGGCTTGATTCTATCTTGGATGCATGAAGGTCTGATGAGCTCCCTTTCGTATTTAAAGCAGCAAATACTCTAGTAGTTTTTGAGAAAATATGGTGATGGAAGCTCAACAATGACATGCTGAAATGAGACCGGCACTACCACCATGTGAAAAACTCCATTGATTTTTGAGATTTCAAGTTGCCCGTTCTCAGCCTCTAATTGCTCGGACAGCAAACGGTTCTAGGAGGTTGTGAGCTACATCGGTAGGAAAAAAATACCACAGCGATTCTGACGTGGTCCAAAAAACGGCCTTATTGACACCCCTCCTTTTGAAATAAAAAACATTTGATGATATAGTTCAATTTGTGATTGTTTGTAATTATTCAAAATAATTTATTTATCTAATTTTCCTTTCATTTGTCATTGACGCAAATATGAATTAAGTATGAGAAAGTATAAATTAAGATATATCATCAAATTCTTTTTTCTTAAAGCTGCGTAATGATTATTTTTTTATTGTACTTTTTAAATTACAATATATGTACTTTTTGTACTTTTTAAATTACACTTTTGTAATTAAACTTTTTAAATTACAATATAATCATACTAT
>NW_027249918.1:0-60333 GCF_030848795.1 Temnothorax nylanderi
TCTCTCTCTCTCTCTCTCTCTCTCTCTCTCTCTCTCCTCTCTCATTCTCTGAATATGCACGCACGCATGTGTTTGTGTATAAAAAAGAAATACTTTTAATATATATATAAACTTTGTTTTCCTTATCGTCTATGTCTGAACAACACGGAATATGACAAATAACTGAGCTTTGCTTGAGTCTCCACAATTAAAGCACACAAGCTACTACCATATATGACGAGCGATAGATAATTCTACTAAAATATTTGGAATTCGAATATGACTTTCCCTAGAAATCTTAACACTGTTAACGTCGACTATAAATTGTTTTTAAGGAATACGCAGCAATAGTGTAGGAGTAGGGGAGACCAGGGCAAAGTCGTCACTATTTTTTTGGTGCCGATTTTTAACAACAAAACAAATAATTTTAGTAAAATGTGGTATACCGTTGTAAAGAGTAAACCCTTGGTTACAAAATTTATGAGGGCATTTTTGGTCTACGTCGCTTTATTCAACCGGTATAGAGTAAAAACGAAAAAGGTGCAAAAATTGAAATGTCAAAATTGCCGGGGCGGAGTCGTCACTCCATTCTCGGACTGAATTTTAAATAAAAATTAATAATTCCGATCATGAAAAATGATAGAATACATTTTATTAATTATTTTTTAATAGAAAAATGGAAACATTAATTAAAAACACGATGGCGGAAAATAATTACAAGAAAAGCGCACGCACTTATGTACCCTACGCTCGCACGAAATGCACTGTTTCTCGTCAGCTCTGTTCTCTGTCATCTCTGAGCACACGCAGCACATATTATCCAAGTCCTCGCCGGAATCCGATCACTGCTGCTTCTTTGACTTTGATTTTCGCCCGAAGCCTCCATCATATGGTTTGGTGACGACTTCGCCCCGGACACAGATTTTAAGTTTGATCACTCATAAAATAAAAATATTAGAAATCAACGAAAATAAAAAATTTTCACTGGATTTGTGTTCAGCATGCATTACTCTTCAGAATCACTTATCTCGAGATTCGGAGAGAAAATAATATTTAAAATTTTCGACGCGTAAAAAATTTTACTTTTGACCTCTGAAAACACGTTTGCCTTAATGAAAATCACAACATGGCATATAATCTCAATAAACTCCGTTGGTCACATGGGTACCATAAGTAGTGTTTACAATATTAATGGCGAGTTCACACAACATACAGATTTCGAGATAATTGTAGTGACGACTCCGCCCCGGTCTCCCCTACAGTAAGTGTCAGTTTACTAATTGAAGAATTAAAACTAAATAAAGAAAATATTCGATTTAGTAGAAGACAAAAAAATATATATATATAATTTATACATACACAGATAGATATGGAGGGGTAAAAACCACAGTGGTGTAAGTCAAATTTTTAAAAATATTTTCTCGTGTGCATAGATGCAATTTATATATTGTACAGATTGCATCTATGCACACGAGAAAATATTTTTTAAAATTTGACTTACACCACTGTGATTTTTACCCCTCCATATGTATATGTGTATATGAGTATGTATATACACACATTATGTGCTCATACACAATTCATACATTATGCAAGGTGGGGGGTGCACTTAAAACACCGGAATTCCTCGAAAACTGAGTCCAGCAGGCAAAAATGTTTCAAACAAAAGTTACATGATCTGGAAGAGGACAGATAATGTTAAAATTAATTTTCGACAAAATTAATTCTTTAAGGTCACATGAAAGTCATCACCATTTTTTAATGAAAATTGTTTTCACATAATACGATTCTTCTAATTATTCTACATATTGCAATAATCATATTGCTCGATTTCGAGCGTCGTGAGCGAACCTCTATTGCATATATCTAGATCAGATATATTGGACCTACAATTTAAGTCGGTTTCCGAACGACTACTATAAAGTTCACTTTAAGTGGTAAAATTTCGGTGTCTCTTCCTTCCGAGAGGTAGGGATCGTGGCGCAGAAAGTTGTGCGCTACTTTAATGATTCTGCATATAAGAGTATTAAAATACATTTATCAAAAAATCAATAGTTTACGAAATATATTATACTTTATTTTAGCATATTTTAACATAAAATATAAAATATCTCGTAAACTATTCATTTTTTCATAACTGTAGCTTAATATTTTTATATACAGAATAATGAGATAAATTAATTGGTGTAAAAAAACATATGTAGATAGTCGCTTTTCAAAAAAGGTGTAATTGCATAATACAAATTGCACCCCTCCAGATCATACAACTTTCGTTTGAAATATTTTTTTTCGCCAGTTGCTCAGTTTTCGAGATATTCTAGTGTTTTAGGTATCCTACCCTGTATACATTGTAATTCCAAAAAGGTCCAAAGTTTTCCAATGTTCATAAAATTTAATGAAAATGTCACAAATGTTGCTAGTTACGAGTTAACGTAGCTAGTACCTAAGATATAACGCCAAATACGAATATATTCATAACAAAGGTAAATAAAGAAAATATCCCTTAGGAAAATTTACTTAAAGTATTTTAAAGTTACTTAAAGTATTTTAAAGTATTATAAAGTATACTAGCCGTAATAATAGTATACTAATAGTATAATAGTAGACTAATAGTATACTGACAGCCGAGCGTAAAGTTTCCTTTAAGTTATTAACCTCAATAAAAACTTTATAAGCAACTCGCAAATATACTTTAAATTTACTTTTAACAAACGTAATACTTATAAATATACTTTAAATTTACTTTTTATAAAGGTAATACTTAAAGCTGATTTTAACTTATGCGTGTTGTTTCAACAGTATACTTAAAAAGACAAGTTCCCTTTTTCACCACACTTGCACCACACGAGATATTAAGAAATATTATATCATATATCCAATTCAAAATTTTATTACTCTTTTTAAACTGAATTTGTTTCTTAAGATGATTTTTGGAAAATTATATATTTGCGCTGGTTATGACATATGTAGACTATATATAACACTTATATCAAATTAAGTAGTATAGTCTACCACGTAAGGCAGTTGGCTCACGATCCAGAGGTCCCGAGTTCGAATCCCACCAAGGTAAGTGTGTTTTTCAAATACGAGAAAATATTTATAATCATAGACTGCATCTTAAGAAACAAATTTAGTTATAAAATAGTAATAAAATTTCGAAATAAATAATTTTTTTTTATTCCGGGTGAATATCGGAAATCAGTGTCCTCTAGTATTAAGAGGACTGTAATCTTAAGTCTAGTGTCTCATGGTTAGAGGATATTCCTCTATATTTTAAAATATCTTCTTGAGACCGTATTTCAGAGGAAAATCCTCTAAAATCAAGCGGGAGCCACTAAATGACAGAATATTTTTTTTTGGGTGATTAATAGTAATTGCATGAGTTAACTTAAAGTAACCTTTAAAGTATATTATAGAAATACTTAAAGTTTGGTTCGAAATCACTTCTAGTTTATCAATAGTTTATCAATAGTAATTTCTTTGGTAAACTTTTTAGTTTATTTTAAGTTTTTTTAAGTAAATTTTCCTAAGGGATGTGTCTGAAGTAGGAACGCAAAGTCCTTTGGCGTTACAAAGTAGAATGCCTATTGACAAAGAAAAAACAAAAATTAATTTAAAAAGACTTCTAAAATAATAAAACATATTTTTAAAAAAGAAAATTAAATTTTGATTAAAAAATAAATATAATTAGGTAACGTATTAAAATATACATAATGATATAAAAATTGTGTCGGGAACAAAGTTGTCTAATTGTACAGTGGCAACGTGTTAAAAGTATTTTCAACAAGAATTAAAACTAATTGTTAACATTAACTATACATACATTAAAATAACGACAGCAATTTATAATAATTATTTGCAAGATCATACACATCATGGACAAAATAATTGGACCTTGAGACACGTTATAAAGATGTGTGTATGGAGTATGTACTTGGCGCGAGACACTACTCTCTTGATACTTATCATATCGTACATATGTATTAAATTATACAGGATAGGCTAAATAAAGTGTTACAATTAACTAATTGTAGAATGGCTCAGCATTGAATTATAATTTATTTCTTATAGCCAATTTTATTAGCTACAAATAAGTTTTCATATAAGCTAAATTACACTTTGCGAGAACCCCTCCTTGTGTGAGAAAGGCTGTACGGGTAAACTTTGTTCTTTTCAATTTTTTAAACCAACATTTCAACGTAAATCGAATTCTACGCGAGAAAATAAGCTCCTTTTACTTGAAATTTTTTTTCTAAAATGATTATTCTTTAAATTAGAAGTATTCAAAATAATTTTATTCATAAAATTCCAAACGAAATATAGGGAAAATCTAGGGAAGGTCGAGATAGGGGAAGGAGAGATAGAAGAAGAAATAAAAAGGGTAAGAAAGAGGATAAAAGAGGCGATGATAAAAGAGGATGTAGGAAAAAAGAGAAACAAAGGGAAAGAATGGTGGGATGGAGATTGTGAGGAGGAAAAGAGGAAGGTAAGACAAGAGCTAAGAGAATGGAAGAGAGACAGAGGAAACAGGGAAAAGTATAGGAAATTGAAGCTAGGATACAAAACATTATGTGAGAGAAAAAGAAGAAGGAGGAAAATGAAAGATGGGAAAGATGGGAAAGGTGGATAGCAGAAGCAATTAACGAGGGGAAAGTGTTGGAGGTTGTGAACAGAGAAAGAAGGAAAAGAGGAAGAGTCAGTGAGGAAATAGAGATGCAGGAATGGAATAAATATTTTAGAGGTTTACTGGGAGGGGTGGAGAGAAAAATATAGTAAAATGGATAAGGAAGGAAGGGAGAGAGGACGAGGAAACAGAATTAGGGTTGGAAGAAATAAGGAGGGTAGTGAGAGGATTAAAAAATAACAAGGCGATGGGAGGAGACGGAATACCAAATGAGGCATGGAAATATGGGAGAGGATTTAGAGATGTGGATAAAGACAGTGTATAATAAGATATGGAGAGGGGAGGGATGGCCAAAAGAATGGAATGAGGGAACAATTGTACCAATAGTGAAGAAAGGAGAAGGGACAAAGATGGAGGAATACAGAGGAGTGACGTTGATGATGCCGACTCTGTATAAAATCTACACGTCGGTGTTAGCAGAGAGGATGAGAGAGGAGGTAGAGAGAAAGGGTCTACTGCCACAGTGTCAAGCGGAGTTCAGGAAAGGGATGAGGGTCATTGATAATGTGTATATATAGTAAATTATTTAATTAACAGTCAGATTAGGAAGAGGGGAGGGAAATTAGTAGCGTTTTTTGTGGATCTAAAGGCAGCTTTTGACACTGTAGACAGGAAGATTTTAATAGAGGCGTTAAGGGAAAGGGGGGTAAGGGAGGGATTGATAACGAGGTGTGAGGATGTATTAAGGGAGACGGCATGCAGGATTAAAATAGGAAGGGAACGAGGGGATAAGTTTTGGACTGGGAGAGAAGTGAGACAGGGATGCCTGTTAAGCCGGATCTTATTCACTTTATTATTAGCAAATATAGAGGTGCTCAGAAAGGGTGGATGGAGAGGGGTGAGAATAGGAGGAGAAAAGATATACTTATTGGCATATGCGGACGATATTGTCTTGTTAGCGGAAGATAAAGAGGGAATGCGGGCGATGATGACGAGGTTGGAGAGCTATACCTAGAGAGGAAAAGGGTGGAATTAAACATTGGGAAATCAAAGATAATGAGGTGCAGGAGAGAGGGAGAAAGAGTAAAGAAGATAAAGTGGACATGGGGAGGGAAAGAAATAGAGGAGGTTAAGGAATATAGGTATCTGGGCTACACGGTGCAAAAGAACGGGGGACAGGAAGCGCATCTGAGGGATAGGGTAAGAAAGAGAATGACATGTATGGGACAAATACGTCAATTAGAAAGGGTGTGGTGTTACTCGCACATTAATTCGCCGAATACTGAAAGAAGAAAAATATCATCCATAGGTATCATTTGGTCTTACATCAAAAACTTTTGGCAATTGATTACGAACAGCGTATAAGATTTCGCATATACGTGGTGTGATAAAAAAGTATCGAGACTGGTTGTATAACTCGGCTAGTTTTGGTGGTAAAGATTCGTCTCTGCGCGTAAATCTTACCTAGAATTTCTGCTCTTTATAGCACAAAGCCGACTTCAACTGTTAGTAGTACCGTTTGAACGCCCCTCGAACGACACGTGCACCGGGCCTACGTCGCATTTCCCTCAGCGCAAAATGAAGAGAAAGAACAGTATGCATAAAATTTTGTGTAAAACTTGGAAAAACTGCTACAGAGACTTTTGATATGTTGGTTTCAGTGAAAAATTCATGAGTCGTGCATATATGTGTTTGAGTGGTTTAAAAGGTTCAAAGAAGGTCAAGCCTCCATTGAAAGCGACCCGCGGTGTGAAAGCCCTTCAACAAGCAGAAACAAAGATTCTATTATTTGTGTAAGAGAATTAATACGTAAAAATCGACGATTAACAGTGCGTGAAAGGTTTAAAGAAGGCCAAATTTCCGTCGCTTTCAACGGAGATTTGACTTTCTTTGAACCTTTTAAACCACTCAAACACACGTACGCGACTCATGGATTCTTTACCGAAAGCAATGTTCAAAAGTCTCCGTAGCAGTTTTTCCAAGTTTTACACACAATTTTATGCACACGCGCTGTTCTTTCTCTTCCGACATTTTGTGCGCTGAGGGCGACGTAGGCCGTGCACCGGCACGTGTTCGTTCGAGAGGCGCTCGAACGGTACTGACTAACAGTTGAAGGTCGACCTTTGTGCTATAAAGAGCAGAAATTCTAAGTAAGATTTACGAGCAGAGACGAATCCCTATCACCGAAATTAGTCGAGTTATACAACCAATCTCGATACTTTTTGATCACACCACGTAGATGCAAAGAACTATTAAAAAGTATGGTAATTCCATAATAATTTAAGTAATTTCCTTTTCAATATGCTATTCTTTGATGAATCAACATTCACCAATTCTGCACAAATAATTCACAAATAAAGTACAATTTATATTATTGATGTCCGGAAAATTCACTGAATGCATACTGTATCGTTCTAACATTGCTAGTTTCTGAACGTTTGGGGATTTTATCATCAATCTATCAATCTAATACCAGGCCACTTCGCTCAAATTACATATGTTGTGACTGAGTGGGATGGATTACTTAGATAGATGGCTATACTTTGTATTCTTCTATATTCCCTTAGGAAAATTTACTTTAAAAAACTTAAAATAAACTAGAAAGTTTACCAAAGAAATTACTATTGATAAACTATTGATAAACTAGAAGTGATTTCGAACCAAACTTTAAGTATTTCTATAATATACTTTAAAGGTTACTTTAAGTTAACTCATGCAATTACTATTAATCACCCCAAAAAAAATATTCTGTCATTTAGTGGCTCCCACTTGATTTTAGAGGATTTTCCTCTGAAATACGGTCTCAAGAAGATATTTTAAAATCTAGAGGAATATCCTCTAACCATGAGACACTAGACTTAAGATTACAGTCCTCTTAATACTAGAGGACACTGATTTCCGATATTCACCCGGAATAAAAAAAAATTATTTATTTCGAAATTTTATTACTATTTTATAACTAAATTTGTTTCTTAAGATGCAGTCTATGATTATAAATATTTTCTCGTATTTGAAAAACACACTTACCTTGGTGGGATTCGAACTCGGGACCTCTGGATCGTGAGCCAACTGCCTTACGTGGTAGACTACTTCTTAATTTGATGTAAGTGTTATATATAGTCTACATATGTCATAACCAGCGCAAATATATAATTTTCCAAAAATCATCTTAAGAAACAAATTCAGTTTAAAAAGAGTAATAAAATTTTGAATTGGATATATGGTATAATATTTCTTAATGTCTCGTGTGGTGCAAGTGTGGTGAAAAAGGGAACTTGTCTTTTTAAGTATACTGTTGAAACAACACGCATAAGTTAAAATTAGCTTTAAGTATTACCTTTATAAAAAGTAAAGTTAAAGTATATTTATAAGTATTACGTTTGTTAAAAGTAAATTTAAAGTATATTTGCGACTTGCTTATAAAGTTTTTATTGAGGTTAATAACTGAAAGAAAACTTTACGCTCGGCTGTCAGTATACTATTAGTCTACTATTATACTATTAGTATACTATTATTACGGCTAGTATACTTTATAATACTTTAAAATACTTTAAGTAACTTTAAAAAACTTTAAGTAAATTTTCCTAAGGGTTATATCACTTCTATACAGTCAAACAATTTACATTTATCGGGTACGTAGAACCAATCCTCAATACAATACGAATCGACATGGCTGACTCGCCGACTATGTCCTTATCAACCATAGAGCAACAACATATAGAGGCGCCACTACACACGCATGTTGCTGAATGAAAGATTTGATCAACGATAGATTGGACATGATGGATCTATTCAGTAACCCTTTGTACACTTGATCTAACGCCTTTGAACTACTTTTTCTGAGAATACATAAAGACCAAGTATTTTACACAGCTTTTCCAATTAAAGAATTTAAATTGCATCAAACTCACATTGAAATTTTGATGGAGTATAGTTTAAAAAAAAGACAAAGTTACTAGTAGTACTCCAACCATGCTATCAAATGTTTGAAGAAGTTTTTCAGCAAGGTTAATTAAATACTTAGATTTAAATGGAATACTTTTTTAACATTTATTAAAACAAGTCCAAGAGAAAGTTCCCGAAAAATGAAATTTAGCTTATGCGAAAGTTGATTTACAGTCGATAAAATTGGCTATAAGAACGTTACAAAAAGTCCAATACTATAACCCGTTCTACAGTTATTTAATTACTCTATTTGGCTCATCTGTATATAATATAATATATCGAATATAGTATTATATAGCATATTTGCATTTTCATCAAATTCCATGATAACTGAAAAATAAAGTCAATTTTTTTTAGGAATTCTTTGACTGTTCTGAAAATGTATAATAAAATAGAAATAATGACACGAGCTATTAAAATGTTTCTGCAGTGATAGAATGGAAGCAAATATATACATATTATCAAATAATATATAATCTTTTGGCGAATTTGCGATATATGTACAATAAGCAAGCAGATACGCAAAACACAATTTTTTGATCGAGTACTTTTTCTTTGTTATATTTATATGTATGTGACATACAAAAAAAACTTCTCATTTTACTTAAATATTAAAAAAAATTAGTGCCCCTACCCTCTTCTTATTATAATAATCATTATAGTTACCAGGATATTTCTTAAAATTAGTGAACTTACTGAGGAATGATATTAATCAATAACCGCTCAATATCGTTAAAGAAATATTGTGTGTTATTTATCTCCAAATATAAATCTGCGCTTTTTTCTAGGTGCTCATATAAAGTAGAACAATAGATAAATGCGCTTAACTAAGCCGAGAAATGTTTGCGATACAAAATACAGAGGGAGAAAAGGCTATTGAAGAAGCAACATAACTCTGATCAAGAAAGCCATCCTAAATGCAAGGAGGACATGATATAACTTCGACAAAAAAGTGTTTCCGTGGAATTGAAAAATATGTTGTCTCACAATCAGTAGAGAATTGATAGTGTTCTCGAAAGTGTAATGCGACTTTGTAAACATAGCTTCATCACCAAAGAGTATCTCGTCGTTTAAACGCAGTCTGCCCGACGTCGCTCGACTCAGCACAACAAGTTCATTGCATTGCTCGGCCAGTGTATAAAATATCTGTACGTCCCTTCAAAACCCCGCTCCCTTGCCCGATCAAAATTCCATTATTTTTATAAGAAATCACTAATCCACCTCCTCCTTCCCCTGCCTCACTTCCTGCTACTGTATTCTCACGCTAGTGAGAATCGCAATCGCTACAATGCGAAATCAATTCGTCGCTTCGAGAGCTTAGCGAAATCAAAATATCCATGATTATGCGAAATCAAGTTAAACACAAAATAATAATGAGTTTGCTTCACAATGTTTAAATCGCAAGTAAATAGATAAAGTGCGTACATTCGGCAACAAACCAATAAGCAGCAAGGTTTGCTTATGTGTCTTTGCAATTATCTTTTTAAAAAATAATATAATATTGAATAGTATCGAATAACCCGAGGGTAATAAGTTAGTTTAGCAGAAACCCCGCTCTATCTCATATTAGAAGCCTATCTCATATATAGGAGACTCTCTTCTATATATTGTATTTTTGTACAAGATATATTTACCAAACCTCTCAAATTCAACTAAATATTTTAACATAATTATTATAAATGCATATATTTTTCAATAAATTTTTTTCAAAGATAAATGCTAAATATTATATAATTATAAAATTAACGTCTATTTGTTAGATCTCTTTGTTAAATTGTTAAATATAAAGTTTAAACAAGAAAAAATTTTCAAGAATGCTAATGATTTGAAAAGACAATGTTAAAAATAGTTCGTTTTCTATATTTTTTTATAATTATTTTATGGTTATAAAAAATATTTAGTTCATCAAATTTAGAGTATTAAGATATAAATCACTCGATAAATTTTAGGATCCTATTAAAAAATACAAGATTCTATTATGTGTGCAAAAATTATATTACAGTAACAGGTATATATTTACAAATATAACACTGACCTGTACGATTTTATTATTTCAGAGAAGAATAGAGTGATCACTATTACTGATTCTTTTCTGCATATTGAATCTTTCCCTGGCTCATTATTTCACGTTTAAAAAAAAAAACGAAAAATCGTGAACCAAAAATATCAATTTTAATCATATTTACACGCGTGCACGTGTACGAGTGTATGTATGGAAATGTACGCAACCTTGCATATTATTTCGTGAAAACTCATGAATTATTAAAAATTCTGGTTTATTTTTAATAATGCTACAACAATGCCAATCGTTTAAGGGGGGATCCTGGTCTAGAACCTTCGCAAAATCAAAAGAATTTTTTTTATATTCTTATACTAGAACATCTCAAGAATATGTTCCTATAGTGAAATTTTGAAATTTGAAGAATTGACGAAGTTATAATATAAGCGATTTAGCGCAGATGTTCGTCCGAACGTTCGCGGTCAGGTGGGAATCCCTTTGTATTCAGAAAACCCCACGCATCCAAACAAAGAAAACACGGCCTTCTAGGTATATATACAATAAAGTGGAAGTGAAAGGTTCGCTTTATAAAGCAGGAACAGCAGATTAGCTGCCAATTAACTATAAAAATGAGAAAATTGTATTAATAATACCCGACTTTAAACGCGGTTTTCTTGAAACCTAACATTTCAATTTCATTGGAGTTATATAGTTTTTTTTTTTAAATCGCAAATTTACCCAATTTTTGAACGCTCTAGACCAAGATTACCCCTTATAAATTGTTCCAACTACTAAAACAGACAAAATGACATTCTGAAAGAATATAACTACCTTGGGAAAATATTTTTTTTTTATTTTGTTTGTACCACAGTTCAGATAGAGCTATTTTTTATCTTTAAAATTTTTTAAAGGGAGATTCAGATTCAACATGTAAAAAAGAATTAAAAACCATTCTACTTATTCAAATAGCAGAACTTATACAATTTAATTCACATGTTTACAAAGATATATGTCTGTAATGGTGTATCTACTGATTTTCGGATATATTACTTGTAACTCTGATTTTTTTTGTATTTTCCAAATCATTTATATTTATTTTAATACTAAACATAATAAACTGAATATTCTTTATCACTGTTCAAAAAGACGATCTGTTTCTAATATTATCTTTTTCGCTGGATTTCGCAAACCCAACGTGTGTTAGCCTAAATATAAAATCCAATTCATTTTTTATTATATTGTTACTATGTGTATTAATACTATGTAGAAGATTTAATAGAAAATTGTTAAAAATTGTTAGAAGAATAGATAACAGTACCACCCGATTTCTTAGCATTCCTCCGTAATATACTTTTTTCAATAATGTTAATTATTGTGCTATTGATAGAGATAACATTATGGATAAGCATAGTGTTGTTCGTTTTGTATCCTTAATCTTATAATCATAACAAATAAAATAACGGTTGAAGAGCAACGTAGAAGAAAATGTTAAGAATATGAGAGGGTATTAAGTAATCCGAAATTTTCCACTGTATTTAATATTAAACTCTACTTAAATCTTTGAGATTCTATCTGTTTTTATTAAGATAAAATTTGGAATCATATAGCAATAAATAAAATCAAAGCAAAAGCTAAAGCAAAAACACATAATAGAAATATAAAAATATATACATACAAAACTATTACGCGATTAATTCTTGCAAAAATTATTTTATACAAATTATAGAGAAAAATTCTAAAAAATTATGATACTTTCCAATGAAGGCAAGAACGTTTAAGTAATCAGATTTGCCTTGAATATATTGTATTATCACAAAACAAAAATCAGCAAAAGAAGATTATCTGTCACATTTTAATTCTTTGCAATTTACAATAGATTTCAGTGTCATTAAGCCATTTTATTAAATACTCTATTCTAACAATAACAATTTTTTTTCTTTCGCCAGTAAATATTAAAAAATTAATCCAAAATTTAACCGACACAAATTGCCAAAATTACTCCTTTATTGAAAAATCACAACGTTTCGACCCTTATCAGGTCCATTTCAAGTGAGATATTTACAAAGCCGCACCATATACACAAAAAACATCATACGTCGTCAGACGTTGATTCCTAGCTACATCGTGCGTACATAAGCTAAAAGATGAGAGTAAATCAAATGAAAAGAACAGTGACAATGACTAAAAAATTAATAAATTAATAAATTAATAAATTAATAAATTAATAAATTAATAAATTAATAAATTAATAAATTAATAAATTAATAAATTAATAAATTAATAAATTAATAAATTAATAAATTAATAAATTAATAAATTAATAAATTAATAAATTAATAAATTAATAAATTAATAAATTAATAAATTAATAAATTAATAAATTAATAAATTAATAAATTAATAAATTAATAAATTAATAAATTAATAAATTAAACTGTGAAAGAACTTACATGTTTTTGTGCGTCAAATAATAAAATGTAAAAGTGTAAAATTATATAAACGAAATATTTGGAACATCTTGTTCGATATATCCGAAACGTGTCATGGTCAAAGTCACACTAACAAGAAATGACAAGCACAGTGACGATTAAATAACAATATGATTCGTGTTCCAAAAATCTCGAAAAACAAACCGAATTAAAAGCACAGACTATGTAGCGTTGATAACTCGATATATGGCAGACAAATTCTCTGTATCTTTTTGTAGATTGACTGTGCACTTGCGTTTTTTGATGAAGAACATTTCCGAGATCTCTCTTTTTTTAAGATGACTTTCTTTATATAAAATCTTTGGTTAGAGCCAATTAAAATCATTAGAGGCCTCAGTGAGAATGTCGACCAGACAATGAAAGGAGTTAAATTTAAGACACTTCTCACTGTTCCGAAGAAACTAAACTGTATTATAAAGAAAGGAAAAGATAGACTGCCGGATCTTAAGCAAACAGAGCTTGTTTATGAGATTGATTGTGTAAATTGCAATGCATGTTATATCGGATAAACTAAGAGACATTTAAAGACTCGCATTAAAGAACATCAGTGTGATATTAAAAAACATGATAGCAACCACTCGGTTGTTACTAAGCATCGTCTCACCCACAATCATGATTTTAATTGGCTCAAACCAAAGATTTTATATAAAGAAAGTCATCTTAAAAAAAAAGAGATCTCGAAAATGTTCTTCATCAAAAAACGCAAGTGCACAGTCAATCTACAAAAAGATACAGAGAATTTGCCTGCCATATATGATCGTGTTATCAACGCTACATAGTCTATGCTTTTGATTCGGTTGTGTTTATCGAGATTTTTGGAACACGTCTCATATTGTTATTTAATCGTCACTGTGCTTGTCATTTCTTATTAGTGTGACTTTGCCCATGACACGTTTCGAATATATCGAACAAGATGATCCGATTATTCCGTTTATATATTTTTACACTTTTACATTTTATTATTTGATGACGCACAAAAATATGTAAGTTCTTTCACAGTTCAATTTTTTCATTTATTAATTTATTAATTTTTTTAATTTTTAAGTCATTGTCACTGTTCTTTTCATTTGATTTACTCTCATCTTTTAGCTTGTGTACGCACGATGTAGCTAGGAATCAACGTCTGGCATTGTATGATGTTTTTTGTGTATATGGTGCGGCTTTGTAAAAATATCTCACTTGAAAAGGACCTGATAAGGGTCGAAACGTTGTGATTTTTCAATAAAGGAGTAATTTTGGCCAGTTGTTTCGGTTAAATTTTGGATTAATACTCTATTCTAATATTAATATTAATATTAATACCGTTATATAATATATTCAAAATACTTATTATTACAATTTAAAGAATTTTCATATATTTATAATTATTAAACATTTAAAAAATTATGCGATAAATTATTAAAAAGCAAATCTGTTCCGATATATAAACTCAAAAGAATTAAAATGATACTTATTTTCAATTTCAAATAATTTTATCATATCAATATTAAAAATTAATGAATTCAAAAATATGTGCAACAAAGTGCATGCATGTGTATGTGTGTGTATTAAAGATGTTGTCAAATTATATCAAGTAAGTTTATGTAATATATTTATGCGGCAAAAAATTCGATATTAAAATGACATAAAATAAATTGATGTGTTTTTTGGTATTTTGTATGATAATCTGCTGTGCCATATTAGCTGAAGATAGAAAAAATGATGAAAGGATGGATCGAAGTGTAAATTCTTATGTTCTTATTGTTTGTTTGGGCTAATGTATAAAGTGTCCTCCTCTCCTAAACTCCCTAAAAAGAACAAAATAAACAATGATTCATGTGTGACTACAACTGCTGTTCAGACAAATATATCATTCAACCATGTATTAAATGATTTTTACTCATCCTCATAATTGCATTATTGCTTTTCTTCCCTTAGGGTAACTAGGGAGGGGGGGATATGCCATACTTAACAAAAATTTGATTTTTTTCCTATTTTTCTTTCTCTTTGAAGTATCGTTGCATACTGATCTCCTTTTTCCTTCTTTTATCTGTTATTTATATATTTTAATAAAATATTTTGATTATTTACTATTAAAAAGAAAGAAATACAAAAGTGTTGCAAAGTGTGGCATATTACCCAACCATGTGGATAATGAAATTGTAATATTAAAATTATTGTAATATTGGATTACAACATTTAAAATTAAAATAAAAAATAAATCTTAAAAACTTTAAAATCTTATAAACCTTATAAACCTTCTAAACCTTAAAATCTTAAAACTTCAAAACTTATTATAACTTTGTGTCAGCTATACTTTTTTCAGCTACATTTTTTTTCTTTTTAGTCTTCCTCGTATACATTCGAGGCATTCTTGTTTAAAACATGTAAAAACATTTTTTTATTACTTTCTTTGTATTTCAATAGTGTTGTGTACTACAAGTAGTCTATAAATTATCCGGAATATAATTTTGCAAAATATTAAAGTACGTACCCGGGAAAAAAACCTCTTATTTGTTCATATTAGTTCGTATTAGTTTATATTAGTAGATATATGATTATATATGATCATATAAGAAATGGAAAATATAATCTTAAACAATATTATATGGCTATATATGAGAGTATATAATTATATATGGCCATATATGAGCATATATGATTATATATCCGGGAAAAAATACCTCTTATTTGTTCATATTAGTAGATATATAATTATATATGGTCATATAAGAAATGGAAATATAATCTTAAATAATATTATATGGCTATATATGAAAATATATGATTATATATTCCATAAAACCTCTTTAAGTATAACCTTATATAGCCATATATGATCTTATATGCTTATATATTATCATGTCTGATCATGTAAAAGTATATTTATAAGGTTAAAGATAATCATATATGAACATATACTCGAATCTATCCATAAGTTTGCATAACTGTTATAAATATTCTTCTAGTATATTATTTTACTTGACAATCAAATTAATATGATATTATTTCTAGTTTCAGTTTACACAATTGCGTTTTAAGTCCGACAAAGTCCATATTGGCACGCAGTTTAAAAAACTGAAAGATGTATTTAATAATAATTGATTTTGTGAAATATTATTAAGCACCAAGATCCGCTTTGATCAAAAACGGCACTTCTCATTGCTTGTGTTATTTTAAGTTTTCTTTTTTTCTAATTTTGCATAAAATACTTAATTTTTGTTAATTTTTATTAAATGTTTTCGTAAACAGTGAAATTACCTGTAATAATTCGTAAAAAAAACTAATATAATATATATTACAGGTCTTATAAATAAATATATTAATCGTATTATTTTGCAAACATACCTTATAATTTAAACTTTAAACTACTGAAAATAATATAATCATATATGAACTTATATAGTCATATAAGATTATATATGATCAGATCACAATATTGTATCTCAAAGTATCCGATAGATGGCATTCGATGGGATCTGTTTCTCGTATTTAAAATTTGACAAACAGTGTTATAAGAACGGTATCAAAAAACACGGCACTGTCTCGCGCTATGGAGCGGCACAATTTTTGTATCGGTTGTATCGTGGACTCATGTGGAGTCCACTCTTATAATAAAGTGGCACCCTTAAAAAATAACATTTGAAAATAACGATTTTCTGAAACTTATTTAAATATATATATGTCCTTATATATAATCTTATACGTACGTATAATCATATATGACCATATAAGCTCTTATCAGGCCAAAATTCATATATGAGCATATAAGATCGCTTCTTATATGAACATATAAGATATTATAAGAGATATTTTTTATATGTCCTTATATAATCTTATATAATCATATATGACCATATAATCTTATCAGGCCAAAATTCATGTATGAGCATATAAGATCGCTTCTTATATGAGCATATAAGCCGTTATAAGAGATTTTTTTTCCCGAGTAGCTTATTCGTAGCGCATGAAATAAATATTTAAGTTCATTCATTCTCAAAATGTATACGTAAAAATATTTATTTATACTGTTTACAACTTCCTAATCTACTGGCAGTACGTTAGGAAACTGTAAACAGTTCTGGCATTTTACCCCTACCTATGTAATTGCATATTTCCCCAAGCAGTTTTATATGTATAATGAGCCTGTACATACAATACAGCTGTCAATAAAACGAACCAGCGACGTACTGAATACTTTCATCCTAACCAATACTAATAGAACGACAAGCTAATCGAGTTAAAAATAGTGTAACGTTTGAAGAATAACTTATGCATAAAGCATTATAAGAAAGTTCTAAAAAAACACGTTGTCAAATGTACATTATTTCATAAAAACTATATAATACTGCCAGGAAATGAACAAAACTTGTGCAAAACGTCAGATATAGAATTATGAACAATTTCATTATATTTACAAGAGCGCTTTTAGCCGTAGCTTTGTTAAACATAACGAGTGGCATATTCCCCACACTAGCATATTCCTCCCAGTCCACCGTACACAAAATGAAAATTAGAATTCATACAATACTTAGGTAGGGTAGAATCTTTATTTAATACTACGCAATAATTAATTTTAAAAGATATTTTTACACTATTAAAACAATACAATGTAATAAATATCAAAATAAAAAATAATAATAAATTAGTAACAATAATGGTAATAAATAATATTCTGTATACGTATTAGACGAGAATGAGAGTTGTACTAAAGAATTTATTTCGAAGAAATGGACTTTGTATTAGTTAAAGTGCAGAAATTTATTAATTTACTAACAATAAAATATAAGTAAATCAAGCATTATAAAATTTGGATAAAGTTCCAAAAACAGTCCATTTCCGATTTCGATAACACTTTGTAAAAAGCTTTATTTTGAGTTAAAATCAAAACCCTTAAAGCAAATTTTGGCGACTCCTACAAGAAAGCCATTTTTTTAAAGATAAAATAGTAAAAATAATGGTAAGTGTGGTAATTATTTAATTTAGGAGAGTAACCTCCTGCGACCTTGACCTTAACATATATTATAGAGAGCATTCTCCTGAGAAACCTTCTAAAGGTTTTAGCTGTCGCTCGTTATTTATTAAAAAGTAACAAAAAAGTTTAAGAAATACAACAGTTTGTGTGCTGTGTTGTGAGCACAACAGTGCTAAGGAAAGTAATTTGCTGATATGTGTGTATAGACAATATACATGTAGGCGGGGGAGAGGCGTACCCAGATAGCAAAGCGTGTCTGAGCAAAATCGCGCAAACCCGTCATTGCTTATGATGCTGGCAACTTGCCGTACATTTGCTTCAATTGATTTCGAGTAATTTAATATTTGAAGCAATATGCAGGTAACATTGGATATATGTATTGCCAGCAATTTGTCGGCAAGAGAGCAGCATCAAATTTACTTCGCGTTGCTAGCAATATGACAGCATTGTGTGATTCTATGAATTATTGCAGCAACATGACAGCAATAGCTCGAATTTTGAATCAGACGATTTTAGACCGCAGCGTAAGTTGCCAACAAGTTGCTGGCAAGTTGCTATGCAAAATTGTTATATCGTGAAGGCATCAACTTGCCGACAAATGCGGACTCAGTTGCCACAATTCTGATAGCAACACATTATGTTGTCGGCAACATGCCAGCAACAATGCAGACACGCTGCTCTATCTGGGTAGTTCTTCTCCCGCAAGCAGGGATGGGACCTTGCTTCGTGTGAAAAGTTGAAAATCCATGTGGAACATATTTTCAATGCCTTTTGAATTAACATGAAAACTCCTAAAGTATGTTTATTGACTTAAACAGAAAGATACCGTGTTTAAAGTAAAGTGGGGAGAAGTGTGTCAAATATACGTACATATAATGATAATTTATAACATCCTTTAGAATTGTTAAAATCTTTCTATATTTTTTATCATTTTAGCTTAAAAAATGGTTTTGTCATAGGAATCGCCACTCGCTGCGGGGCAGGCGGCGCGACAACGAAATAAACGAATTTTAGCAAATAAATATGTGGAATGCATTCAATTGCTGTTTCTTAAGGTTTAAAACGAGTTGTTTGTACAATTGAAACCCAAATACGTTATTATCCACGTTGAAATATGGCAATAATATATTTTTACAATTTCTTGATAATTATGTAGATAAATCATTTCAGTCCCTTCCTAAATATGTAAAGAATTATTTGCATCTATTTTCATTAAATTCTTATCATTATTAATATGCTTTCGAGAGTTACATTACAGGTCAGGTAACATTTTTGCTATGTCGCCCGTGCATAAGAGAGAGACAAGAGTATAACTTCAATAATTAATTACTCGACAACCATGCAGACAATTGTCTTCAACTTTGGCATGGACGACAAAATCCCATAGACAAATATCCTCCATAAATTCTTATTATACTGATTTGAGCAACCAACCTTTTATCTTAACCCGAAATAAAGCTTTTTTACAAAGTTTCACCGAAATCGAAGGTGGACCATTTTCGGTACTCCACCTTTTTTTATCTCTACATATTTATTCTTTAATTGCCTATCCCGGGTCTTACTTTTTGGAGACGCCTCGTATAAATCCACTTATTTTCATCGTTTAATTGAAATTCTCCGAAATTCTTATTACTTGACTTTCTTTATTTATTATTAGTTCAATTATATAAGTTAAAAATTTGTATATAGAATGCTGTAATGATTTTAATAAATATATGAATAGTTTATTATTAAGCCATATCTTAATAATTAATCAGCGCAGTAGGGGAGACCAGGACGAAGTCGTTACTATTTCTTCGGTGCCGATTTTTAACAACAAAACAAATAATTTTAGTAAAATGTGGTATACCGTTGTAAAGAGTAAACCCTTGGTTACAAAATTTATAAGGGCATTTTTGATCTACGTCGCTTTATTCAACCGGTATAAAGTAAAAACGAAAAAGGTGCAAAAATTGAAATGTCAAAATTGCCGGGGCGGAATCGTCACTCCATTCTCGGACTGGATTTTAAATGAAAATTTATAATTCCGATCATGAAAAATGATAGGATACATTTTATTAATTATTTTTTAATAGAAAAATGAATCATTAATTAAAAACACGATGGCGGAAAATAATTACAAGAAAAGCGCACGCACTTAGGTACCCTATGCTCGCACGAAATGCACTGTTTCTCGTCAGCTCTGTGCACACGCAGCACATATTATCCAAGTCTTCGTCGGAATCCGACCATTGCTGCTTCCTTGACTTTGATTTTCGCTCGAAGTCTCCATGATATCGTACGGCCACGTCATCCAAGTGTGCTATTTCATCATTATTCTTTTTCTCCCGACTGCTGCCAACCTTCGGTTGGCGAAGACGAGGGAGTATGCGTTTCACTGGGGCCGAACCTTTGTTACCTTAGTTCTCGATAACTACAACATACTATGATATGTGCTTCCGTATATAAGTTTTTCAGCCAGTCGTTCAACGTAGTTCTCGGGATTCCAAATTGTTTTGCGGCTACTTTTTGTCTTAATTTTACCTTTTGTCTTAATTTTGTCTTACTTTGTCTCTTACTTTGTCTTAATTTTATCTTTTTTCACCGCAAGAACTGCCTTTCTGAGTTGCTTCTTGTCGACGGGAGTCGTTTTGCGATGGTACGTGCGTACCATTTTCTTGCAATTGAGAAACACAATAACGCATTTGCAACAAAAAATAGAGTGAAATTACCGGGATAAAGTCGTCACAGTGACGAGTCCGCCCCGGTGGCTTGGTGACGACTTCGCCCCGGACACAGATTTTAAGTTTGATCGCTCATGAAATAAGAAATCAACGAAAATAAAAAAACTTCACTTGATTTGTGTTCAGCATGCATTACTCTTCAGAATCACTTATCTCGAGATTCGAAGAGAAAATAATATTTAAATATTAAAATTTTTCGACGCGCAAGAAAATTCACTTTTGACTTCCGAAAACACGTTTGCCTTAATGAAAATCACAACATGGCGTATAATCTCACTAAACTCCGTTGGTCACATGAACACCATAAGTAGCGTTTACAATATTAATGGCAAGTTCACACAACATATAGATTTCGAGATAATTGTAGTGACGACTCCGCCCCGGTGACGACTTTGCCCCGGTCTCCCCTCTTTAAACTAGCGACACGCTAATAAAAGCAATTCAATGTTGAGTGATAAATTTTGTCATACGATCCATTATAACAGAAGTCTTGATTGATCATCCAGTTTTCTGTGTAAACATTCATTAACACAAATAATTAAGTTAATGAACGGAGTGAACAATTCTGCATCAGAAAAACAATTTAATTTGATGCACACTTAATAATGCTACTTTCTGAAACGTTTTATCTCCTAATATTAAAATAAGATTATTAGAAAAATACTTATACTAAAAAAAATATCGAAAAATAAATATTTTATTCACATTTAGATATATAAAATTTCTTAATAAGGCATATCCCATACAGCACAAAATGTTTTTAAAATATTTTTTAAATATTTTTTAGGAAGATTAAAATAATTCACAAAAATATTTTTAGAATGTTTCTGTGTCTGCCAGATCATGTCAGAAAAATATTTTCAAAAATATTTTTATAAGATTGCAAATAAATATATTCAATAATATTTGTAAAATCTTTTAGAAATATTACTTCAAAAAATAAAATATGTTTAACCCAATAAACAATAATTGTGTGTTTATCTTGTGAATGTCATAATTTTGCTTCGCCAGAGACCTGCTTATATTAGCCCTCAACTGAAATTTACTTACGAGTTAGTCTCAACCATTATGCGCCGCCTAGCGGCGTCGTTCCAAACTAGCACTGAAAGATGCGCTATCATGCATCTTTTAATTAAGAATATTTCATAATATTTCAAAAATATTTAAAAAAAGATTATAGAACCAATAATAGATTTAAAATATTTTTAAATATTTTGGAACGAGATTATAAAACAATAAATATGTTGATTTAAATTAATATTTCTAAAATATATTTCAAATATTTAAGAAAATATTGCCTGGGTGATAAAGAAGAACATTTTTATAAATATTTTTAAAAGATTCTCAAAATATTCTTAAAAATGTTATCACAAAAGGTTTTTTCACTTTTTTAAAATATTCCTAAAACCATTTTAAAATATTTTTTGCAATATTTTTATAGAAATATTCAGAAATATTTTTTTAAAACATTTTGTGCTGTATGGAATAGTCGAAACATTTGAACATTCCATCATTACATAACAAGTATTTCATAATTTCTCTTTATCTTTTATTATAGTATCAGTAAAGTAATCTGCAATATATGTTTAAACAATTCTAACCCTTCTTTTTAACTGTATCTTTAAACTGAATAACGGACGCGAGCATATTTTATTTTTTATGATTTTATTTTATAAATATAGAAAAAATAGAGATTTTGAATTAATTTATAACATTTTTTAAAATACATTTTATTAATCATCAAAAACACATTTGATATCTTTTTGATATATTTAAACGATTACTTTTGTAACTATGAAATGTAATATAATGTCGTAATTATTAAATACTAAATATTTAAAAAAATAAAAAAGATTAAGTTTAATAACATAGTTATATATAATAAGTAGCATTTAATTATCAAAAAAGAAAGAAATAATTGTTTACATCTTATTCTCTTGGTAAATACCATTTTCATGCAATCGGTACGATCAATATTGTTAAATAGCTTACAAAGAAACATACACAACTGTTCTCTTCCCAGGCCAGATTTTCATGAGTTTTGGATATGTTGTATTATTATTATTATATAATATTATTATACAAATATTCAATTTCACTTTAAATGGTTCTGGCAAAATATTAAAGGTACAGGTTTATACAGTACAGAAATTATATACTGTGTAATGAATAAATTGGCGCAAAATCTATTTGTGTAATAACAGTAGAATGTTTGTTCTTTATTTAAAATATTTGTCTTTTACAAATACAGATTTTTTTCTTTTTCTATAAAATGTTTATTTCTTATACAATGGAATAATGTGTCGCAACGACATTATTCTCTTATCAAGAGACACTATAGTGTCTCGCTCCGCACGTACTTGGCGCGAGACACTACAGTGTATATTTACGCAAACGGACGAATTTTAAGATTAAAAAATATTATAACATTACATCATTATCGTATTAGAAATACAATATATTTTGCGATTGGGTCAGCGTATTAATTTATTCTTTGAGATGTCATTTTATTTATACTTTTAATATTTTGCCAAAGATGCTAACTTTATTTTTAACGCTTAAAAATATATACTCTCTTCATATATAGAGAAATTATTTATTATAGTGCCTGCTGTTATAAGTATATCTGCAAAATTAAAAGAAATTAAAGAAATCGCCAAATAACGAGCGCTGTAAGATAAACACAGAAATTGAACATTTATAAAAGATATTTGCCTTTTATTTTGGTTTATGCTACAGCATTACAAAGTTCGTTGAAACTGAATGTAGGGAAAAGACAACAATTAGATATGTTTTTTCTTAATTATATTTTTTCTTAAATATAAATAAAAGAAAAAAGTGCCATACATTGAAATACAAGATATCTTATCCTACAATTTTTTCAAATCGTAAAATTAATTATTCTTATTTCAACTATCAACTTGCTCAACATAGGCTATTGCAATTCTTATTTACATTCATCAATTGATCCAATCAACTCTCAATCCATTCGTAACAATATTCACATAAATGTATTAAAATACTATATTCTCGCGATGTTCTACAATGTTCAAGAAACTAACAGATCTTGTAGATTATGGTTGAAGGGTATACTCGCCGGCACAGCTGTAGTTATGACCTCTTATATGTTCTAAATATACTTAACACAAATCGATAGTTTCTGTAATATTGATATAGGCCTGTTAAAGGAAACACGTTTGGAAATAGACGGCAAGAAAGGATTATGAGAAAATATACATGGAAAACAGCATCTCGGCGGGTGGAATTGATGTACTGGGTACTGGTGCGGTGGCAGATTTCAAAAACGTTAATATGCTATGCCGTTCTTAGATGGGTGTACAGCGAGATAAGGGCAACAAAAACAGTTTCGGAAGCTACAAGATATAGATATCAGATTTCTCATCATTCGTTCTGGACAATTGAATGGATAAACATTACGAAATCGTCATTGAAATCATTCTTGGAAGTCATTAGTATCATATCTAAAAATTAGAAAGGAATGTGTCGTGTGATAACCCCGCGCAAAATATTATTTCATCTCGAAGCAACAGTGTGTGCAATGTGTATTGTTTGTGGTGTGTCAAGTATATCGGGTGCCCCAGACCACCCGTCCCACCCGATTTATTTGAAACGCGACATTTTAGAGAAAAATGTTTTAGACAAAAGTTGTATGGTTTCAAGGGGTACATAAGATGATGTCATTGGTTTGACCTTGGATAGGCGTTTGAAGATCACATGAAGGACACCTTCAATTTTTTAAATAGAACCCCTCATATTATAGTATATTGTTTGAAAGGGCATAAAATAATAAAAATTTTGGCGCAAGTTAGAAGTCGATACGTTGACCCATTCAAAAGTATTTAGGTTCAAAAATTGGCTTTTTCGAACTTTGATCCTAAATAACACTCGAACGGGTTAACGTATCGACATCTGTTTTGCGCCAGGAATCTTCTTCTTTTATGCTCTTTCAAACAATATACTATACAATACAGAGGGTTCCATTTAAAATTTTTGAGTTGGTGCTTCCTGGGGCACTAAAAAATTTTAAGTAAAACCCCCCATATTGTAGTATATTGTTTGAAAGGGCATAAAAAAAGAAAAATTTTGGCGTAAATCAGAGGTCGGTACGTTAACCCATTCGGGAGTTATTCATGGTCAAAGTTCGGAAAAACCAATTTTTGAACCTAAATAACTTTTGAATGAGTCATTGTATCGACCTCTAACTTGCGCCAAAATTTTTCTTATTTTATGTCCTTTCAAAGGATATACTACAATATGGGGGGTTCTATTTAAAAAATTGAAGGTGACTTTCATGTGGTCTTCAAACGCCTATCCAAGGTTAAATCAATGACACCATCTTATGTACCCCTTTAAACCATACAACTTTTGAAATATTCTTCTCTAAAATGTCGCGTTTACGAATAAATCGGGTGGGACGGGTGGTCTGGGACACCCGATATATCAAGGATGCGCAATTACAGCCACAGGTAAACAAAGTGGTGGTTGTTACTGAATCAAGAAGATTCTTTCATGAATGTTAAAATTATAGTAGCTGATGTTCAACCCAACGACAATGCATTAAATAATGCCTGTTTACTTTTGTAACATAAGTTCATGCAAATGTTATTTAATACATAGTATTCCAGTCGTCATTTTTATCTGTCGACTACAAACCTAGAATTTCAAATTTACATTTTTCAGTCAAAATTTAATTAATTGTCATTTATATTTTACTATTTTTAACTATATTCCCGTAATAAAGCTACAAGCAAGGAACCTATTACAGTAATATCTATTTGAAATTAAATAAAAATGATTTATTGCCTATTTTTTTGTCCTGCGACAGTTTCATTCATAAAAAATTTTTGTTTAGATCTCTCGTCTACATTTCTTGTTTAAATTGATGCTTTGACATTGAAACCAATCCTTTTTATTTCGGTTTTAAAGTATTCAACATTTCCAATTTCCATAACCGTGAAAAAAACATAATTCTCATTTTCTTCTCACTTGTTTATTGATGAATTTGAAATTAATCTAATTATATGTTTAAAAAATTTGAAAGAAACTCTAAGTTAAAATTTATCGTTCTCTTTTAATTTGCAACATCAAGTGTTCGAGAAATAAACACAAATCAAAATTAATTTTTTATTTAAATAAATTAATTTGATTCACTTAGAATTAACTTTAAAAGTTTTATATCATTATGTAATTATACTTTTGCAGTATAATTTGCTATTATTTTTTATTTTACTTAAGAAAAAATAGATCAATCCAAGATATTAATTTATTAATTTACTGACAAAATATTATTATTTTTATGAAAACATCATTATTGTTGCTTTTTTTACCAGAATATTAATAAGAGAATTGCTCAAATTAGTTACAGTTTGTATATAAAATTTGTATGTGAGTATTTTAGTATGTGAATTTTTCTGTTATATAAGTTTGTATCTTACTATATAAATATAAATATATAAATAAAGTATAAACAAATTGTGAATTTACGTATTTATCTCTTTGTAGGTGCTCGTATAAGGTGTATGTATGTATGTACACAGAATATCGAATTGAATTCGCTGGTAGCGAAACTATTAATGACCCTTAGGGAGCGGTGTCAAGAAAGAATCGACGTGATACCTGGTAATCGCATATAAAACACTCCCATTATCATCGGTGGCCGATTACATAACACGATGATAATTTATTCTTGTGATAAATAGAAACTATGGATCAAAAGCTAGATTATAAATAACATAGAAAGAGGCATGTTAGTATCATGTTGAATAACGTCACCTAGAAATATAAATATATAAAATATAATAAATATGAGAAATGTATATATATATTTCCTGTAATATATATATATATATATATATATATATATATATCTCTATATATATTACAGAGAGATCAATATTAGTCGAAAAATCTACACAAATCTACGATGCCTATACACATACTTACGCTAAAATGAGAGCAGACACGTTATATGTGATATTAGATTATCTATATCAAAGTAAAACATTAATGCCAAAATAAAACGTTACTTATAATGTCAATCAGCACGCCGAAATTAAATAAAATGTGAATAGATTGTGATTCAATTTATGGCTTACAAGCTACATTTGATCGACTCACACGAATTCGATTTTGCTGCATAGAAATTATTTTCTTAAGATCTTTCGAAAGCTTTGTTATATTTCAATGGATATTTCAACTGATAAATATTCTGATTAATTTTTCTCAATATAAAAGGCATAATCAGAAAAATATATTAGATTAATGACTGCAATGTAATTAGAAATAAATTTTTAATTTGTTTTGTTCAAAGTACATTTGTATTGAGGAGTATATTTTTAAAAATATATTGGAATTATTGATGATATATTGCAACTTCAAGCAGGCTATTCTTTTTATTGTTTCACTTTTTTAATAGATTTTTAATAATTATTATTATATTATAATATTATTATATTATATAATAATATTATTATATAATAATGATAATATATTATATTATTATTATTTAGTATTATTTAATAATTAATTATATATATAAGAAAGAACATACATTAATAAAAATTGGTGCAAATTTACAGAGAAAATTTATTTATTCTTTTGGTAAATTTATTTTTTAAATTTTTATAGTTTTTTTACTTAAAATTTGTATTTTTATCTCTTATTTTAATTAAAAATACAAGAATATTATGAAAAATTAACTAAATCTAGTATTTTTAAAAATTATTTGTAGATTAGCTCCCGCGGTATTGTTAAATTCTGCCATAATATTACATACATGTGTTTTTATTTCTATACAGTAAATTTACAGTCTGGCGTGGGATTTTACTCTCAGTAGTGTGGTATCACGGTATATTCAAAATTATTGCAGTTAGAAGTTTAGTAGTCAAATATCTGACATATCTGCAGTATCTATGAGATGCGAAATTTGTGACTTTACTCATAAAAACACAGAATCTATAATTAAATACTATGTTTATTAGTGTAGGGGAGACCGGGGTAAACTCGATACAATTTTTTTCAAAGGCAATTTTTAACAATTAATTAAAATTTTCAAGCAAATTTAATGGTACACATTTAAAGAGTGTTCCTTTAGGTACAAAATTGTTTAAGGAAGTTTTGCTGTACGTCGCTTAGTTTTGCCCCAGGGGATCGATCATGTATCTTTTCCCCTAGGACGGAAACGTGAAAAGTGAAAAATTTATTTCTTTCTATTCAATACAAGACAATAGAAAGAGATAGTTACATGAAACTTTTCACTTTTCACGTTTCCGCTCTAGGAAAAAAGTTACATGGTTGTTACCCAGGAAAGGAAAAGTGACGCAAAGACAAATTTTCAAATTGAAAAATGCCGGTGCAAACTCGATACTTTGCCTGATCAACACAATTTAATCTGGAACTTATTTTTTATTGTCTGAAACTAAAAATACATTGTTTATCGTGTATTTAGAAAGTACAAAAATTCGGAATTGAATAAAACAATCATTGGAAATAATGAGAACAAAAATTGTTGAACTTTCAATTATTTTCATCTAAATTCCTGTCTGAAAAATAATTTATGCAAGTAAATTTGTGATCAGACGTGCGCACACATTTGTCATGGGCCATATGGCTGCATGACAAGCATCGTTTGTTATTGGGAGCCAATAAAACGGCGTGGTATCGATTTTGCCCCAAATGTCGTTTTTCACTTTTGTCACTCCAAAAACATAAAAATTTTGAAAATGTTTAAAAAATATTATCGAATTCGTATAGAGCATCGAATTTCCCATCAAAATCACTTACCGGTAGATTCGCAAGAGTAAAGCTCGATGAAAGAGTAGAAATTTGCGAGAGATCAGAAAAATTACTTTTCACTATCAAAAACGCTTATATCGCGCTAAAAATTACACCATAACTCAGAATGTCATCAAATTCTGTTGATAAGACTGGCACATAAAGACGCATTTACAGTAGGAAAAGCAAGTTTCTACGATAAAAAATTGGCAAAAAGCCTAGTGTCAAGTTTGCCCCGGTGTCGAGTTTGCCCCGGTCTCTCCTACTAATAAACATAGTATTTAATTATAGATTTTGTGTTTTTATGAGTAAAGTCACAAAAAGTACTTGATTTATTTTAATATTCACTTTAGCACAGTAAATTTACTTCTAATATAAAATAGCAATTTTCGATATAACCGCTATTCGAGAAATTATATAATTATATAATAGTGTTTAATTATTAAGATTTTGTGTTTTTATAAGTAAAGTCACAAATTTCACATCTCACAGATACTGTCAGATATGTCAGAGAGATATTTGGCTACTTAACCTTCTATTACTGATGCAATGATTTCGAATGTAATATCACGCTACTGAGAGTAAAATCTTATGATAGAAATAAAATTTAAGTACATGTATATAGGGTAACTCCGGTATTTACGCCGCGCGAGGATTTACGCCGCAGAAGTCAGAAAATAGAAGGAATAGAGATACTTGCTCGCACTGTTATGTACCTTTATGCCATATTAGTATTGTGTTGTAATTTCAGTTCTTTACTATTAATATTAACGAAACCGTCGTGAGTTGAATCGATTCTTTAATGTAGTAAGTAGTGCGATCATATATTACGACCTACGTAAAATGATTACTGTAAAGGAGTGTAAATGGTTTAATGGTTATTTCATGATACATAAGTGTAGAGGGATAGTAAAGGATGGAATATAGCAAAATACAAGTGCATTAAATAAAAAAATGTTTCAGACAAAAGTTGTTCAAATTTATTAGTAGAGAAAGATGATACAATAAGAAATAGGGTTTTTTATTTAAAAAAATTGACTTGGGCTCAATACAGGTCCCGGACCTAAAATCTAATAAAATCGTCTACTGCGGTCTCCTTCAAACCCTTCAACTTTTATCTAAAACACTTCCAATAAACCAATACTTTCTGAGATAATTGGTGGAAATAATTGGCACACGAAATAGAACCTTATTCTATATATATATATATATATATATATATATATTTATATATATATATATATAAACTTTGCATAGTGTGTGGTGATGTTCTCTTTTGCGGGTATGTATTATCGGCGGAAGCAAATTGAAAACATTTAAATATGGGGTTTATTCTCTTTGGGTGTTACTTTCATTTGAGGGTTCATATTTTTAGAGTTTTTATACCGTCATTTTTAAGGATTAAGCATTAATTGAATGTTAACTATCACTTGAAGGTTAACTATCACTTGAAGGTTAATTATCACTTGAAGGTTAACTATCATTTGAAGGTTAACCATCATCCAAAGAAAAACCCTTAAAGTTGAGTGTCATTTCGGACCGCCAATTGAAGGTTAACCTTCAAATGATGGTTAACCTTCAATTGGCGGTCCGAAATCACACCCAACTTTAAGGGTTTTTCTTTGGTGTTTTTTTAACGGTTAACAACAAAAGTTGAGTGTATTTTTCCATAAGGGCATAGCTCTTATATTCTTTGTTTAGCTTGATATCTTGTATATCCCTTCTGTTTAGGATATACGGCATTTTAGCATGCGGGATTTATGCAATAATACAGACGCTCTGTAAAAATCGAAATCTCCTATGTGTTCTTTTTCTTTCTTTTTCTTAGATCGTATACCAATAACCTTTAATGTATCTATCGTTCTTCTATTTTTTTAATTAAATTTTTCAGTTTTATAATTTGTTTATCATTCTTACATCTTAATAAACTTTTTACACACATTTTATAACTTATTATGACATTTTATTACCTTATTTATAAACATTATTTGTAATTTTTTATAAGGCGTATATTTCATTTATGAATATAATTTATCCCACCTCTATGGGATATATGGCAAAAGAGTCTCTAAAAGTTTCTTTTATTAAATACAAAGAATGAATATTTCATATTTCTATTTTTTTTTATAGTAGTAGACAGTATAAAGTTTTTATTGGTATAATTCATTTGCCTTAAACATAGTAAATAGTACTCGATAAATTAAATTTTCCTTAGCTGCGGCGTATATACCGGAGTTACCCTAATATGTTATGGATGACTTTAACAATACCGGGAACTAATTTACAAATGATTTGTAAAAATATCAGATTCAGTTAATTTTTCATAAAATTCCTGTATTTTTAAATAAAACAAGAGAAAAAAATGCAAATTTTAAGTGAAAAACTATAAAAATTCAGTGAATTTACCAAAAAAATTAGTAAATTTTCTCTGTAAATTTGTATCGATTTTTATCAGTGTGTATACATAAATTGTAAATGTTTTATTTGACTCCTTTCTGATAAACTTATATAATATTAAGTAATTTTATGTAAATTTAAAGAGAGATTAAATATTATTTTACTAATATAAATACTTTAACAAATATCATTATTTTAAAAAATCATATAGAATAGATGTGCAATATTAAGTAATCCAAAATTTTTGCTAGACTGCTATTTATTCGTAATAAAATATATAAATATATCAATATTTCAGAAAGCCAGCGAAATCGATTGCGATCTGTCGTTTAAGCACCTGGCAAAACGATTTAAAATAAAACTAAATTAAAAATTGAATGTTCTAAATCTAATCTATCCACCTATGTTTAGGTATATAAACTACGTTGAATCGGTGCTGTAATACTGATTTAATAATATCTTTGCTCGTATAAAGGCTTTGGCAAAAGCTACAAGCATGGATACATCGATAAGTAGATTAATGCAAACAAAAGTCGGTTAAAAAATATTAACGATAAATAAGAATTCAGATATATTTTGACGATCAAAGAATTTAACAACTAAATAAATTCAAACGGCCAATTTCGAGCAATTATCAGGTGTTAAAGAAAATTATTTAATACATTCAAAGAATTTAACATTTTAGTTCATGTGCAAAGTGCTCCAATTCTTCCATACAAAGTTACATATGTATTACGCGAAGTTACTCGATGCTTTCTTTGGCTTTATCAATCCCTGTCAGTACGAATATGCGCATAAAAAGCCAGTATAAATGCGTAATAAATAAATGTGAGACACAATTAGCTAAAAAAAATTATGATTGATACAAGTTTCTTTGTGAGACGGATGTAAAAAAATGTTTTATCATATAAGAGAAGAAACGTAGCGAATCATCTAGTATGCCATGATAATGAAATCAAGCTTAAAGACAGAATTTAATAATTAAGAACCGGCTGCATCAACATTACTTGGTTTAACTTTTCTTTTATGCATTAGAATATCGTGTTAATAAATCACCGGATATTTAATTAATATTGGAAATAATTATAACAAATAATTTCCATTAATACAACTTTGTACTTATGTTACAAATTTATACAAATAATAACCAAAAATATATACATACATTTGCTGTGACGATGTTGTCATAAGTAATTTTTCAATAATTAAAATGCAAGTTAGTATTACTAACAAAATATACAAAATATTACCACAAAGAATCGGAAATTGATATATTTTCGAATAATAAAACAAGGGCACAAGGGATAATTTATGGTGAATTATTCAGTTGGCTAATCATCAAGTAAGTTAATTGAGATCGTTGATGCAATCAGTCCAAATTACAAAAGACAACTACATTGTGTACAAGTACCAAACATATACATAATTTTTGTAATTTTGTAATTTTTCAACGTTTCTCAAATAGAGATAAAATACATTAAATAGAATTCAGTTACAAGAATGAGCCGGAGGGCAATACGAAAACACAACAGTAAATCTCTCGTGTAAAAGTAGTGATTTTTTTATTAAAGATCATTATAAATATAAATAGTCAGCAATCTAAAATTCTAGTAATATTCTTAATTTTAACCATTAACAAGCCACTCGTATTCATCGCAAAAATATTGTATTTAAGTGGTGACCTGCTCTAATAATTTAAAGTAATCGATATCAAATGCCGTGCGTCTTTGCTTTGACAATTCGACTTAAGCCTTTTCAACAATCTTATGATAAATCGCGATTTGACATGCAGGACTTCTCATCAAAATTGATAGCAGTTGTCTAATATACTTTAATATCTAATGATTTTAATCCATTTTGTCTTGTTAGTAAATTTCCTAATTTCATGACCATCATTAAATATTAATTAGTAATTGAATCATAAAATTTTAAATATCTGCTAAAATAGAACTTGTTAAAGTTATTTGAAAAACATTATTGAGATACGTTAGTTGTTTATATAATTAAACAATAATAATTTATAGAACATTATACAGAGTGATTCAGAACAAATGTTTATCTTCGAAATGTCATATTCCTTAATTCTGAAATAACTTTATTTATTTTCCTAAAATTTTGTTCAAAGTTTAGTTTTTGAATTATAAAGAGATATAGTTCGCTTATCACGCGTCGAGTACGACGCTCAATTAATAGCAACAGGCACCCGCATTTGACGCTGAGTCACGCCGTCCTTACCTATCTCTTATACTCGACCTATGATAAGCAAACTAATTATTTTTATAATTTAAAAATTAAGCTTCAGACAAAATTTTGGAAAAGGAAAAATTGTCTCAGAATTAAGTCAGAGATATGGCATTTCAGAGCAAACGTTTGTTCTTAATCACCCGATATAGATTCTTTATACTCTGCTGCCTCATATCCTTCATCATTTCTTTTTTTGTATAATTTTTCATTCACATTTGTATGATCACATCACCAGCCCTTATTGAGAATGAGAAAACGAATAATTAACCTTAGAGAAATGTGAAATAATGTTAAAATCAAGAGCAATATAAGAATAAATGAAAAATAAAGAAACACAAAAAGAAAAGAATATAAGTGCTCGATTATATTTCAAGAATTATAGAAGGAAAAATGACTGACATGTCGAAATATATCCATATTACTAGCTGCTTTTCGTTTTTACTGACATCTTGTCTAGATATGTATGATACACAACAAAACAGGTAATGATGCGCGACGTTTCTCGCGTGCATTGTCTTCTATCGCCGCATGCGCGCACACATGCGAATCGGTTTTCAAGCCACGGTACGACTCACCCTTGCCGCAATGGAGGTGGTTGGTTTCTCCAGAAGATCCCACAACCATTTTTGATACTGAGCGCACTTTCCTTCACCGAATTCCTCTTCCTCGCGCTGCCGAAGTGACTCTGCCTCCTTGCGCATTTCCTCGTGTACATGCTCCTTGCGCTGGTGATACTTGTGCTGGCAGCAATTTTCAAGATAGAGCTCGTCGACACCCCAATATGCGAGATCATCGCTAAACGCGAGAACGCACATTTCATCCACTAAATGGAGCTTGCCAGTGCGATAGAAATTAAGAATCGAGCTAAACGATTTAGGATGTCGATCGAAAAAATACTCGTTATCGATTAGGGAGTAATCATCGCAGAGTTCGGTTATTGCCTCGTGAGTATTGCAATCCCTCAGTCGACCTAGGCGCGTATGTGGCAACCGCTCAAGGGTACGCCAGAGTACCTCGTGCTTCACGCCACCGACGTTAATCGAAACTCGCCGATTTAACGCCTTCGAACGCATAATCATAAACGGCTCCGGCGGTAGAGATGTCATCGATTTGGAAAAGGCACGCTGCTGCTGCATCTGCAGCGGCAAGGGTGGTGGCGGCGGTGGCGGCGGCGGTGGCGGCGGTGGCGGCGGCGGTGGCGGTAGAGACTGCAGGTTTATCGGCGCCACGGTACCGATCGGACCTACAGATGCTGCGAATGGAGCGTAACAAACTTCCTTGTTCATATTTCCACCACTCCCTCCTCCTCCTCCTGTTCCACCACTCATCCCTGCAGTTCCTGTAGCTGCTCCAGTACTGATTCCACCAAGTCCTATCCCGCCGCCTAGCCTACTTCCCGACCCTCCTATCGATGCGCCGAACCCGAGATCTCCTCCACCACCGATGCAGTCGGTGTTTCCACGACCGGCTGCACCGAGCTGCTGCAACGTCGACATACCGCCACCTTCGAACACGTAGCCCTGGTCGGTGCCGATGTAGGGCACCGTGCACGATAACGATGAGAGCGTCGGGCCGATAACCACGGCGCTATCATTACGTTCTTCGTCCGCCAGTGTGCTGTCTGTCTCGAGCCGTATTTCGTTCAGCATCGGACATGCCAAGCGACAGCGGACTCAAGTCGTCGGTCACCAACGCGATTGCAAAACAGTTTTTCTTCGTATTGGTATTGACGTCAACGTTCTTGTTCGCTTATCTGGTATCGGATAAACGGCGTCTATTTCTTCTTCTTCGTCGTCCTCCTCCTCCTCGACCACGGTGTTTCTTTTCAGCTTCATCCGTAAATCCGTCCGATTCCTTTCGTCGACCCGGTCGGGTTCAGTTGTATCATTATCTGAAAACAAAAACATTTGCAATCGTCAGTCGTGCTGATTCGCTAACTACATATCTTTCGACAAAATTAAAGAACGCAAATCATCACGAAACAATCTATTTATATCGATTCGTATGTATGTACAACCATATTATGTAAGTGATGAATAATAAATCGCGAAAAGTGTGAAAAGTTCACATTGATGATTTCTCACTTAAATTATGAATCACGAGTCACAAGTCACTCATAAACGCCAGCTTAATGCTATGAGTGCTTTTCATTTAGAGATTCAAATCGACACAAGCGTCATTCTGTCTCTTTTCAACATCTAATGAGTCCAAACTTCTTTCAGCATCCAAGCTTAGTTTCAGCATCTAATGAGTGACGGCCGAACTTTCTCGATGTCGATAATGTCAACATTTCTAATTTTGTTTTTCCTATATCTGTTTTTATCTAACGAAATGACATCTGTCCTTGTTCGATTGCTGCGCCATCTCTCGCTACACGCAATACTACTCATCATATCAACCTGCATGTGCTTTTGCATTATAAAAGTTGGATACATATAACTTTTTTTCTAGGCTTTTATCTTAGTTCTAATTGCACGATCCCAGCAAACACAATGCAACATGTAACGTACAGGTTAGTTGTAATTTCCTACTCAACAATATACTAGGTGCGCAACTAAGTTTCCGGGTTTCACACATAGATGGCACCAATAACACATGTACTCGACTTACATGTCTGAAGTTGTCTGAAGTTATATAGCTTGGACATCTGTTAACAATAACCAGTCGTTATATAAACACATATCGCAACGCAAAAATATTTTTTCTAACAACGGAGATGTCGAGTTTTGTGCCAAATAAACAGCATTTGCGGGAAGCTTTGCTTTTCTGCTTTAACTTGAAAAAAAATGCAGCTGAAGCACGTCGTTTGCTTGAGGAGGCCTACGGCGAACATGCACCATCGAAAACTACCTGTGAAGATTGGTTTAAACGCTTCAGAAGTGGCGATTTCGACACTGAGGACAAGGAGCGCTCCGGAAGACCAAAAACAATTGAGGACGCCGATCTGCAAGCGTTATTGGATGAAGATGATACGCAAACACAAGATCAACTTGCGGAGGCATTAAACATGACTCACCAAGGTATTTCCAAACGTTTACATGCCATGGGAAAAATTCAAAAGGAAGGAAAATGGGTGCCGCATGAGTTGACTGAGAGACAGATGGAAAATCGAAGAGCCACTTCCGAAATTTTGCTTTTGCGGCATGAAAGAAAGAGTTTTCTTCATCGAATTGTTACTGGCGATGAGAAGTGGATATATTTAGAAAATCCCAAACGCAAAAAATCGTGGCTTTCACCTGGTGAAGAATCAACATCGACGGCACGGCCAAATCGTTTTGGAAAGAAGACAATGCTCTGCGTTTGGTGGGACCAGAAAGGAATCGTGTACTATGAGCTGCTGAAACCGGGCGAAACTGTCAATGGGCATCGCTATCGACAACAACTGATCAATTTAAACCATACATTGCTCGAAAAACGGCCAGAATGGGACACGAGACACGAACGAGTAATATTGCAGCACGACAACGCTCCGTGCCATCGCAGTTCCATCGTCCAGGACACCATCAAAACGCTGAAATGGGATCTGCTACCGCACCCGCCGTATTCGCCAGACCTGGCGCCTTCCGATTATCACTTGTTCCGGTCGATGGCGCATGGCTTGGCTGGGCTACACTTGACCAATTTCGAAGAAGTGCAAAATTGGTTGGATGAATGGTTTCGGTCCAAAGACGCGTCGTTTTGTTGTCGCGGTATTCATGTATTGCCAGAGAGATGGCGAAAATGTATAGCTAGCGAGGGACGATACTTTGAATAAACCATTTTTTGTATTTCTCTTGAAATTTTCCATTTTTTATTGATCAAAAAAACCCGGAAACTTAGTTGCGCACCTAGTAAATGCGATATAACACACGTGTTATATTGCATTTATATTGTTGAGTAAGAAATTACAACTAACCTGTATTACATGTTGCATTGTATTTGGTGGAATATTGTTTTTAAATGTTTTCCCTAAAAGCGCTGTAATCTCATTTTGTATATATGTATAAACTGCAGTATTTTTGTATTAAGCAAATATTGTCGTCAGTGACAGCTCTATGTGCCCAAATTTTTATTTTTTTTTTGTTTTTGATGTAAAATTGACTGCAGCGCCTTCCATTTTTGTGCGTACTTTAATTCTGTAAAAAAGTTTTTTCAATTCCGTAAAGCCAATTCAAAGTTTTGTGTGTTCAAAAAAATGTCGGTAATTACTGCCACTACAACATCCCCTTAACTGGAAAGCACCCATTCTGTAACACTCTTAAATTCCATATCCTTCATAATTTTTATTGTTATAAAGATAGCGATATCGGATAATTTTGAGATAGTTTGTATAATACTTTTTATAAGTATTACATATTATATTCTATTATTTCTTTCTTTCAGGAGTAATAATATTATGATGAGTATACATTATAAATATATATTAGACTGAAGAGAAAATAATCCGGATTTTTTCGTGAAAAATACCTTAAGAAAAAATTGTTACAACGTTTTTTTTTACAATTAAACTAACTGCAGTTTGAATCTACCACTTTCTACCATCTTTCAAGCAGAAGTTGGATTCCATGCCGATAAAAGGCCGGCCCCTTGATCACGAAGAATTCTTTGATTCATTTCTTGACTTCGGTTGCATTTCAAAAGCGTCGTCCTCTCAAGCCGTGCTGCATCGATCGAAATGCGTAATAATATAATCTAAAGGGGCAATATCTGATGAGTAGTGCGGGAGGATTTTCCAATTTAAGTCTATTAATTAAGGTATTCACGGTGGTTACAGATATGAAGCTAGGCATTATCGCAGAGAAGGATGGTTTAAGGCAAACCTTAAATTTGTTTGAGGAATAATGGCCGTTTTTCGAACAATATGCCGCGTCCAAACGTACGTGTGACTGTGGCAGCAAGAGCTTATAGTAAATGACACTTTTATCTGATCATCTTGTCAAATCAAAAGAAATATGCATACATATATGATAGATAAGAAGGCTTATCTTACAGTAATTTTAAGGCTCTTGTTCACTCACTGCAGCCATCTTGGATTAATGACGTCAGAAGCGAGAAAAATATCATGAAAGTTCTTGCGACGTACATTAAAATAAAAATGTTTTTTTTTAGTAAGATAGAGAGTATATAATCAATAGAATAGAGTTGTAAAATATACCGAAAACATTCCTTTAATCCACATATGTTGAATTGAATTGTGCTAATCAAGGATGAAAATAAGCCGTTTGACAGCTGCCGAATTGAAATAAATATTTGCTTTTTCACATATTAAATTATAGCAAAATGGGAGTCTTCGGTGTATTTTAACACTACAACAATTGTTTTAAATATATAAAATGTACTAAAACGAAAAATAACGCTGTACGTCATACAAATAATTTAGTTTTTTAACGTCATTTTTTACGTCTTTTAGTTCACAATTTGGTAAATATGCATAAAAAGTCAGTACTCATCAATTTTATCACCACTTAAATATGTTGTAGAAGAGGTCTTTCTGAGTAATTCTACGCAAGAAATAAACGGCATTGGTTTAGAAAAAATAGCAAATTGAAGTTTCACAATTTTTTTACTTTTTTCAGGTATAATAAAGTAACATTAGTTCTAAGAGAAGTAATTTGCTGATATGTGTGTATAGACAGTACACATGTAGGCAGGGAAGGGGCTATCGCCCCTCCCCCGCAAGCAGGGGTGGGTGGAAGTGGACCTTGGTTCGCGTGGAAAGTTAAAAACTCGTTTTTTCTTCTTATATAATTTGCTAAAGCAATTTTATATTTTAAAAAGTATAAATACAAAGTATTTTCTGCTTTAACAATGGCAAAAGCATAAATTGTTGTTTTTCATTATTGTACGATTCCACATGGGTTTGCAACTTTCCACACGAAGCGATGTTTATCCCACCCCACTCCACCCCTGCTTATAGGGCAAAACGAAGTTTATCATTGTACAGTTCGGGTTTTTAACTTTCCACGCGAACCGAGGTCCACCCCCCACCCACCCCCGCCTACATGTGTACTGTCTATACATACGTATATCAGCAAATTACTTCTTTTAACATTAAAATTGTAAAACTTTAATTTGCTACATCTTCTAAACTAGTGTCGTCCCCCATTTTTTTTCTTGCGTAGAATTACTCAGAAGGAAGATTGCTCCCTTACAACAGTTTAAGTGGCGATAAAATCGATGAATATGACCTTTTATGCATATTTACCCATAATTTTGCCAGATGTGACGCTGTGTCTACTGTCCACGTGGACTTGGCATTCAAGCCAGCAGGACCTTTAATGTAGGATAGGCAACCTCAAAGAAACAAAAAAAAAGTTATTAACAAAAATTATTACAGTATGCTGTATCGCCATTTATCCGGATTACTGTCTCCCCAGCCTATTATTGTGAGTAAAAGTTTTAATGTTATCATATATATTTGTATGACAATTGTTACAAGAGCACAAAAATTAAAGTTTGTAATAAATTAGAATATAATAAATACATATATGTATATAATTATTATAGACTATTTCATTATTAATATGCCTTAAAATACGAGAGAAATTATTTTTTTGCAAGATTAATGGATAGGGTAACTCCGGTATTTACGCCGCGCGGGGATTTACGGCGCAGAAGTCAGAAAAAATAAAAAGAATATGAAGATATTTGCTCGCAATTATTCTGTTATGTGTTTTAATGATATATTAGTATTGTGTTGTAATTTCAGTTCTTTACTATTAATATTAACGAAACCATCGTGAGTTGAATCGATTTTTCAATGTAATAAGTAGCGCGATCATATATTACGACCTATGTAAAATGATTACTGTAAGGAATGTAAAAGATTTAATGGTTATTTCATGATACATAAGTGTAGAGGAATAGTAAAGGATGGAATACAGCAAAATACAAGTGCATAGCTCTTGTATAGGGGAGACCGGGGCAAATCGTGACATTTTTTGGTTTTGAATTTTTTCTGAGATAAGTATTTGAGATAAAAATACGTTTTAGCCGGTTTTTTCATCGTGCAACCTTCTAGTTTTCAAAAAATATTTATTTGTGTCTTTTCATCACATTACTTTTAAAGTAGAACACGAAATGCCTCACTCTGTCTCGTGTCACGAATTGCCCCAATACCGGGGTAAATCGTGACAAGGCACGGGGCAATTCGTGACAATTCTTCTTTCAACGGGTTTCAATATCCGAATTCGTCCTATTTTCATGATTTATATCAAAACGTACACTTACTCACTCAAAAAAGGTTTTTATTAATCAAATTGTACATTAAATGGAATAGGAAGGGCAAAAAATCGTTAGGCTTCGCTTTCGTCGTCTTCCGAACTGCGAGTAACGACCTTTCTCGGGCGTCCACGTCCTCTGCAAGCTGGCTGTTTCTTGGGGGGCTTGATCCTTATATTCTTTTTTTTATTTCGTACTCTTTCGTCATTTTCGTCAACAAGTGCATCGAGTTCATTAGCGTCAGTCAAAATTGCACTTCTCTTTCGTTTTCGTCCTCTTGTCGTGACTTTCCTTTTACCCGCTTTTGGAAACGATCGAAGGGATTGTTTGAGGCCCTTGACACATCATTTTCAGTTGAGGTACCTGGCTGTGGTTGGTCATCTCCATTCCATGCTCGATCAGTGACTTGACCGGGTAAAAAATCGATTTCACCAAAAACGTCAGGATTGAAAGGAAAGATTCCTGCTGCTTTGAATCCGGCCCTGATGTTTGTACTTGTTGTGGCTAAAGGCAAAGAATCGGTGACGATCGAAGGGATGTCATATATCGTCATCGTTTCCCCAGGATTGTTCACGCAATGTGTCACGAATTACCCCAGGCGGTCATGTCACGAAATGCCCCAGCGTCCCTTTTTATCTTTCGTGGTCCGAAAAACCCAGACACGAAATAAATGCTTGCAACCTGCGTTACACATGTGTGTGTAAATGCCAGATGAACAAGTAAAACTTACCGTTTCAAATCTGGAAGCAATTGCTTCGTATTGAATACAAAATATCCGTGGATTCAAAAATTTACTTTTACACGAGGTAAACACTTTTTCCGCCACTGACAACGAAACATAGTAGATACGCACACCGAATTTTGTTCTAATATAGAAGACCATTAGACCCATCTATGGTCTGTAATACAGGTTTCTACCAGCAAATGCATAGAAGTTATCCGCGCGGGAAATTTTTCGTATTGTCACGAATTGCCCCGGTCTCCCCTACTTTGTTTAGCTTGATATCTTGTATATCCCACCTGTTTGGGATATACGACATTCTTAGCGTGCGGGAGTTATGCCATCTCGGGAAAAAATATTCATATCTGACAGTATATGAACATATATAAATGAGATATGAACAGATATAAGTTTTACATGCCCATATATAGAGCATATATAATCATATATATATATGATCCGATCGTACATTATACATGACACAAGATCTGATCATATAAGTTCATATATGGTCAGACATATTATTATGTGTAGCCAGATATGACACTATACATAATCGTATCTGGCCTCACATGGTTGTATATAAAGAATGTTCGGCCATATATTATCAGATATAATTATATGTGGCCATACATAACTGTATACGGCACTGTATATAATCATATATGTATATATATATATATATATATATATATATATATATATATATATATGATGTATATGTATAATAGTATGGTACTAAGTAATATATATATATATATATATATATATATATATATATATATATACCAAAAACATTTATAATTTTTAGTTTATTATGTTAACTTGTAAGTTTATTCGTTAACTAAGTTGATTTACGTGTAATGTTGATTTACTATATGATTTTAAGTTACCTGTCATAAGAACAAAGCTTAAATCTGATTTAAAAACCTTATGCAATATATTTCTGTCTTTATTTTGTCTCTTTTTCAATGTAATTTAGTTTTAATTTTATTTTAATTTTGCATTTATATATTACTGTAGAAGGAATTATTTACTTTGACATCAAACAGACATCAAAATGACGTCAAAATGACAGTCATAATCACCATCAAGGTATGGGACGTTTTGCAGTCATGATGCCATCATTTTGATCACTCCTTTTGACATCATACCCCTCGTCAATTTGATGGCAATTTGACATCACTTTGACTAGGTTGTTTTCGCTGGGTGACCTAACCCCTACAACTCTTATACTAATACAAATAAAATAAAAATAAAAAAGAAGCAACAAATTATAAATAATAAAAAAGCTATTTACATGTAAAATAATTATAATTATTAAATACATAAGAAATAAGTTTTAAATATTTCAGCTAAGGACATAAATGTCATGTAAATAGCTGCTACAATTCATAACAAAATAAAGTCAATAAGTTAGGTTAGGTTTAAGGTTAGTTTAAATTTACTATAAAATTATATACAATATATGATGTGTGTAAAAACAATAGTAAAAACTTTATTTAATAAATGTCGTCAATCCAACTGATGAGACACCTTATGCCAAGCAGAAAGAACTGACTGAACGAAAGAACTGACAATGAGCAGAATCAGTCCAGCTGATTGTAAGAGCTGGAATCGGTCTTCTCACAGGACACATGACTCTTAGGGTTCACCTTTACAAACTCGGACTTGACGAGCAAAAGGACTGCTGGTTGTGCGGGCAACAGAATAAAGGACAGCTTATTTATCCTCTGTCGTTGTCCTGTACTCGCTTGCAAAAGATATAGATCCTGAAACTGTATGTTTTTCAAATCTAAGAATCTAGAAAAAAGAGGGTAAACAGTTTTATAAGCCTGATGCAAAACACTGGGACTGACAATTTAGGGCCACTTCGACCAAACTCTGATTAACTTAATCGTTGATTAATCCATTGGAAATGACCAATCGCATTTGTTAATCTGCTTAATGAGCAAATGCGATTAGTCATTTAATTCCAATGGACTAATCAACGATTAAGTTAATTGGAGTTTGGTCGAAGTGGCCTCGGAAACCAGAGGAGAATCACAGAGAAGGGGAGAATCACACACTTCTTAGATCTAGATGAGGTTAGAGACTAACTTAGCCTCACCTGCTAACATTACTATTCTAGTACTACTCATTTAATGAATTATTTACGCTTCAAGAGAGAAAGGAGAAGAAGAAACTGAAAATAGGAGAAAAGGAGAAACGAAGGAAGGGTGGCGCGATGTGAGAGCGCTTTAAGGAGGAATACGAGGAATCGATTTTTTTCTCCCGTGATGACCCAGCTAGCCAGCGTGTCGGGAATATGTTTGACCTTGGGAGAGAAACGCATTCTAGTATCACATAGTATCCAGTCGGAACATGCCTGCATCCGTATACATGTTCGGCGCTTTCGCGTATAAATCGATTCTCATGTCGACACATCTACGCGAAGATTATCTATTGACCTTTAACCTTTTTGATACTGAACGTAATACCGTTTTAATGTACGAACGTTTCCAACGTCAATTTTTCTTCGCGATTAGTTCCAAATTCTCAGAACTTGAGAACTTGAGTCGCCAGTGAACAATTAAAAATTAATCAAGGTATGCTGATTGACCCAACTGGCCAGATTTTATTTTTCAAAAAACGTTTCGACCGTAGATTCCGGTCCTTTTCAAGCGTATATACACAACTCACGAATATTAATTAGTCAGACATAATGCCCAAACTACGCCGAATCTAAAAACTAAACGACAAAATTGAGCACTCCGCAATAAATATGAACAATATATTAAAAAATCCATAAATGATTATATAAACCAGAAACTTACATATTTGTGTGTCGAAATTAAAACGATAAAATATTTGTCAAACGGCATGATTCGTTAGTTGTTTGTGTCATGTCAGAGCCGTGCGGTGGTAAAATTTAAAATCCTGACACAACATAACACAAACAACTAACAAATTATGCCGTTTGACAAATATTTTATCAATTAAAGTAATTTAAATCGACCGTGACTGGCAATATATAACGTCTTTCCGATATAAACATAGAAAAACTGTGAGCCAACTTGGTTTTGTCGGATTCACACAGCACTTTTTCGGATCAAACATCGAGACATTATTAATTTCGACCATGGGTTTTGGTCAGTTGATGTAATTTCTAAATTAAATAGTTTAAATTTTTATTGCGAAAAAATATTACCCCAGCCAGGGTTTGAACCTGGTACCTCCCGTATACCGTGCGGGTGTCGTGCCAATTCGACCACTGGGGCTGTGGTAATACTTTATCGCAATAACACTATAACATAGAGCACCGATTCTTCGGTCAACGGTGTATAATAAACAGAATAATAAATTTCTTTCGCCAGTATAGAATAACAATTAAAGTAATTTAAATCGACCGTGACTGGCAATATATAACGTCTTTCCGATATGAACATAGAAAAACTGTGAGCCAACTTAGTTTGTCGGATTCACACAGCACTTTTTCAGATCAAACATCGAGACATTATTCATTTTGACCATGGGTTTTGGTCAGTTGATGTAATTTCTAAATTAAATAGTTTAAATTTTTATTGCGAAAAAATATTACCCCAGCCAGGGTTTGATCATATCGGAAAGACGTTATATATTGCCAGTCACGGTCGATTTAAATTACTTTAATTGTTATTCTATACTGGCGAAAGAAATTTATTATTCTGAAATATTTTATCGTTTTAATTTCGACACACAAATATGTAAGTTTCTGGTTTATATAATCATTTATGGATTTTTTAATATATTGTTCATATTTATTGCGGAGTGCTCAATTTTGTCGTTTAGTTTTTGGATTCGGCGTAGTTTGGGCATTATGTCTGACTAATTAATATTTGTGAGTTGTGTATATACGCTTGAAAAGGATCGGAATTTACGGTCGAAACGTAGCGTTTTTTGATCAATAAAATTTGGCCAGTTGGGTCGATCAGCATACCTTGATTAATCCAAATTCTCACTTCAATATCGTTAATTCAATTATCATATATTTAAATTTATTAAAAATATTTGTAAGATAATATTGAATTAATTATACAAGAGCGTTATACTTCTGCAAAACAGACAATTTCGATTTAAGTAAATACGACGTTTCAACTGACAAAATATGTACAGAATTCTTAGATTAAATTTTGATAAATAAATCAACGCGCATAATATTTGATACATAAATATACATAATAAATTTTATAGAAATATAAAAACATTAGATTTATATTGAGTTTTTTATTATCAAGATATTCGATTTCAATAATTCTTCTGACGACTGTAACTTCTGGTCCGATTGCAATAAACTGACTTGTAATGAGTTGATTTACAGACAAACTTGCAATTTATGTCTAAATCGCTAGATCTATAACTCGCAATAAAAATGTAATGCAAATACTTCTAATGTTTAACTTGTAGAAAATAAAAAGCAAGAAGCACTTTTATCTTTTACCATAATAGACCCAGCGAGAAATGACCCATCGAATCGACGTCTAATTGACGTCGAAATCATCGATATTACATCATATCGAAATAATGCTCGAAATTTGAAGCTTATTTCGATGTTTGTGCTATATGACATTTTTTAAAAGAAGAGATTATTTGTGACATACATTCATCGCGTCAGACTGTAAACAGGCAAATTATGTATTTTCTGTTAAGACATCGATATTTCATCATTTCGATATCGATTCAAAGCTATTTTGATTTGTCTGTCAAATATATAATAACATTGCCATTATATATAGAATGCAATATGAATAAAAAATTGTATTCCCGGGAAAAAATGATTAGATATAATCATATATAATTATATCTGGTATATATATAATTATATATAATTATATATGTTTTTATATGGGGTCATATCAAGAGACACGGTAGTATCTCGCGCCAAGTACGTGCGGAGCGAGACGCACCGTGACTCTTTTACGCGAACGCACGAGTTGCGAGTACCCGAGATTTTGAGATCTCAATAACGAGTGAACGGATCAAGTTCTAAGTAGGCTTGATCGATAGCTTGGGTCGATTTACAAATAAGAGTGTTTTTATTTTTCCGCTACGTGCCCTACGAGCGGAGATATTACGATGCAAAGTCTGAAATAGTAAATTTTACAATTAAGATACGTCATCGTCGTCGTCGTCGTCGCCGTACGGTTGCTTTTTTCCTCGATAGTTGGCATTTGAGAACATGTCGAGCGTCCCCCCGGGTCCCCTCCATGACAGTGTTGCTACACTGAAAAGAGACAGCATATACGCGTACATGCGCGCTCGTCGCTCAGTGCGTTTGCGCGGACAGCACGCTGTCAGTCATGGTGCGATCCCATGGTACGGAACGTATGCGCAATGCGGAATTGGCGGAACGCTCGTGATTGGTTCGACCTCTTTTACGTTCGTTCCGCTGATTTTTATCCGCAAGTTTTTATTTTATCCGCACTGATACGTGCGGAAACTGCGGAAGCCTACTTGTGTCCTTGTGTGCGAGTGTAAAAAGACAAAATATCAGAATCTCAACAGAGATCCGTAAGAATATTATTAAAAACTATTTAAATTTTTGGCTTTGGTGGCAATTGGTGACAATTTTGTAGGTTATGAATGGAATTCGTTAATGTGACAGATGTATTGCATGTATGTACGTGTGATTCCGTTCCGCTGAAATATAATTTGCCGTGTCCCATGAAGCGGAAAATGCGGAAGCGTAGTCTGTACGTGCCAATAATATACACTGTTCCGATAGATACAATGAAAGGATCTATGGGAAACAATCTTGTGATTGGCAAGAGTCAATTGCGCTTCCGCGAATTCCGCTCCATGGGACACGGCAAATTATATTTCAGCGGAACGCAACTGGCGGAATATCTGCGATTGGACAGACTTTATTCCGCCAATTCCGCATTGCGCATACGTTCCGTACCATGGGATTGCACCATCAGTCAGTCAGTCGTGGATTCGCGCGCTGGCCGTGAACGTGTACGGACGTGTCGCGTGCATCGTGGCTGACGAAGTTTTCTTTTTGTCGGGTTTTTTCGCGGCGTGTGTGTTCATCGCGAGTGACGGACGATTATCGCCGTCTTCTAATACGTATTGCTGGCGTACTCGTTCGCCAGCGTCTTATATAGTGTTAAATACGTGCGAATCGGAATCGGAAACCGGACATCGCGCACGTGTTCGACATGCAGGAGGCTAAGGCCTCTTGCGCAGAGGGAGGGGGGGAGATGGTGCTGGGATTAATTCCCCGTACTATCTCTCCGTACGATCGCAATACCGATCATGCGTCTCGTCGTTCTCGAGACCGGCCGTCATCGCGCGGTCGTTCGCGCTCGTTATCAAGTGCGCACTCGCGTTCGCGCTCGCGCTCGCGCTCGAGCTCACGCTCGCGTAATATCAATCTTTCGATTCCTCTCCCTGTTCATGAACAATTCGAAAGACTTGCCAGTCAAATCCCTATTATCCCTGCCGGTTCGGAAGCCAGGATGTCATCCTCAGAATCCTTGAATGGTACAGATTACGTTCCACCCACACCCGAATCCAAAGAGAGGTCTAATGCCCGTGCTCACAATAACATTGTGTCCTCTGAGCCATCTACGCAGTCTCAAATGCCGATGGACATCACCCTTGATATTAAAAGGAAGCGAGATGCGAGCGATACTAGTGAAGTTCCGGCTTCAAAAAATAGCAAGTCTTCAGCACAAGGTAACAGCGTAGAAAAAAGTCACAATAGTGAACCGAAATCCAGCTCGACGGCGTTGTCATCTGTACGTAAGCCTATTTATTCAAGGTATGCCCAATCCGACAGAGGATCTTATGTTGTACATATCCGCGCATTAGATAGTGAATCTAACACATCACCCGATAATTCTAGACCCGTAAACATGCATCCCCTGCTTATTGGTCGCGTTATAACACAGATCGTTCAATCGGGACTACAAGAAGTCAAAAAAATCAGCAAAGGTCACGTGCAGGCTATTTTCACGAGTGCCTCCGCGGCCAACCGGTTAATCGATGACCAATCTTTAGCTTCCTATAACCTAAAAGCATTTATTCCGTCCTACAAAGCGATGAGGACGGGAATAATTAAGGACATTCCCCAATCTTTATCAATCGAAGATCTGTTGGAAGAAATTGAATCTTCACCAAAACCTATCGAGGTCCACAGGCTTAACCGTCGTGTTAAAGTAGGCGATACTTACAAATACGAGCCATCGCGCACAGTTTGTATTAAATTCGCGGGTCCTACTCTTCCAGGCTCGGTATCTATATTTAAAGTTAGGCACGCGGTGTATTCCTTTGTGCAGAAAGTAAAGATCTGCTTCTCGTGCTTTCGTGCAGGCCATATAAGTAAGACCTGTAAAAGTCATCCCAGATGCATCTACTGCGGCAACAATAGACATGACACAAACACGGAATGCCCCGACAAACCCCCACAGAACAAATGCATCAACTGCGGCGGGCCGCATCTCGCAAGATCTTTCGATTGCCCCATTATAATTAATTTAAAAAAGGCGTATGCCTTGGCGGCGTCAGAAAATCTCCCTCTTTTTGAAGCCAAAAAGAAAGTTAATAATTCCGCTAATTCTACTAACATCTCGGACACCAGATTCGATTATGCCAATTTTCCTAACTTCCCCCCTCCCAGACGTAATACGCAATCATCTTTCCCGTTTTCTCGCTCGTCACCATCAGACCCCTCCTACTCCCCTTATGAATTTCGCAATAGCTTTTCGGCACTGCATAATATACACAATCATAGTGCTGTATCATACCTTAAGGCATTCCAGAAACCTTCTAACGCTTCACCTCAGTCACGCCCCCCCCCCCTCTGTTAGTCCCTCGTGCTCTCGCACGGGCTCTTCCTCCAACCCCGCTAAAACAATAGAGCCTCACAATAAACCCAGTTTTGCATTTCCTGCAGCCCATAGAAACGAACTACTCTACCCCAACGGTAGGACGACCTCCTGAGGGAACTCCCTCCTCTCCCTCGACACAGGAAACAAACAGTCCTTCCAACAACCCCTCCCCCACCGACGAGGATTACTCTCAAGATCCTAATTTGTCTCATTCTGAATTACACCTTCCGTTTCAAGATCAACGAGAAATGTTTCTCCACCTTCACAGCGTCATCAACAAGCTTAGTTACACGTTAGCACTTTTTAGTCCCTTTTACTCGGACTTTTCCCCTGGCGGTCACCCCCCCAAGGATTTCTCCTGCCCCAACTAATTTTCTGACTCCCGCTAATGGCAATGTGAATTCGACTAGTAACCTTCGCGGGCAATAACCGAGACCAACGCATTCTAGGACCCACAAATATCCTGCAGTGGAACTGCAGAGGAATGAATGGTAAATTGCCAGAAATTAGAACAATTGTTCAGGACTACGATATCGTTTGCCTTCAAGAATCCCTTCTAACCTCCGATAAATATGTAAATATTAAAGGCTTCAGCAGCGTCCGCCTCGATGCAGACGTTGTTGGCTCCAGAGGTATTTGTACTCTCGTCAAAAACTGCTACACTTTTAAAATTTGTGACTTGTCAAACCTTTCACATCCTTCCGTGGAATTTAATGCAATTACTATTCCCTTCCTGGAACAGGAGTTATTTGTCTGTAATTTATACCGGCACACGGGTCAAGATACCCCGGAATCCTTTTTCAATGATCTGTTTGAGTTCGCTCATCGCTATAAATACGCCATACTTGTGGGTGATTTCAACGCCCACCATCCTGACTGGCACGACAGAAGAACTGATGCAGCCGGAGAAATTGTCGCCTCAGCCATTGAGGATCATGATATAGTTATTTTAAATGATGGAATTCCGACCTATCACAACATTTATAATAACGTTCATTCAGTCATTGACCTTACATTGGTCTCTGCGGATTTGGCCATTAGATGTATCTACGACCACGATAGGGATGGTGATCTTAAAGGCAGCGACCACATCCCGATAGTCATTCGGATCGACAGTCCTTTGGTTCCTAAGCTTAAATTCTCACACAAATTAAAATATGATAAAGACTCGCTTGAAAGATTCGTTTCCCTCCTCAACAAAGAAGAACATAAAATAAAGGAAATAGATGCCTCTAACGCTGTGGAGGCCTACTCACAACTGATCTCAATTATCAAGGATTGCATCACAGCTGCTCTCAACAAGAAAAGCCTATCTCCAGCCAGTTATGCTGCCAAACCCAAAAAGTTTCTCGCTCCATGGTGGAATGAAACGTGTGAAGCGGCCGTTAATGACCGCAGAACCGCTGCAAAAAAATTTAAAGAAAGCTACACCCTGGAGAACCTTCTTAACTATCAACGCTCAATCGCTGTAACGAGACGTACTCTCAAAAGGGAGAAAGCGCGAGGTTGGAAGGAGTTGTGTGCCACGTTTGACGCTAAGACTCCTATTCAACAGGTTTGGAGATTTGTCAAAGCTTTCAAGAATCAGAACCAGGCCACACGTTCCAACTATGATGCATCTGAAGACGAAAAACTCATACAGGAAGCCGTGAATAAGTTATGCCCCCCGTCCTGTTCCCCTGAGGGTCCACCATTGGAGACGCTACATGAGGAAGACAGTGGCAAAGCCAAATTAGCACAATGGCTTGACAATCCGATCTCTATGGAGGAAATTTACACGGCCCTGAAATCAGTTAAGATGAAATCGGCGCCAGGTTTGGACCAGTTGGATTACAATCTCCTCGTCTCTCTTCCGGAATTTGTATGGGAAAAGTTGCGGGACATTTTTAATGGTTTTTTATATAATGGGAGTTTCCCAGATTGGAGTACGTCGCTTGTTATCTTCATTCCCAAGCCTGGTAGCAGAGGGGTTAGGCCTATCTCGCTTATCTCTTGCGTGCTAAAGATTATGGAGAAGTGCATGTACAACCGCTTGAGATGGTATCTCGAACATGAAGATTTGCTCTCTGACTCTCAGCTCGGATTTAAAAATGCCAAATCCTGCCTAGACAGCGTGGTCGCACTGACCAATGATATCAAAGCTGGTTTCCTGAAGAGTGCCTATACAGCAGCGGCATTCTTGGACATAAATGGCGCATTTGACAACGTGTTACCGCACATTTTAATCGATGACCTCGCTAATATTGGAATCCCGGCTTCCTTCCGAAAATTTATCCACAATTTAATTGGCAACAGATTCATATTCTATATACAAAACGGGGTTAAGTTCGGCCCTTTCTTCGCTAGAAAAGGAACCCCTCAAGGTTCCATTCTCAGTCCGACCCTCTTTAATATATATATCAAGGATATTACCCGCCTAATCAATGCCGACTGCAAAATTCTTCTGTACGCGGATGACATCGTAGTCTACTCTACCAACAAAGATCTTAACAAAGCTGTAAAATCTATCAACGAGTCCATCGAGAGAATCACAAACTTTCTCTCAAACAAAGGATTGACTCTTTCGCCTTCTAAATCACAAGCAGTGATCTTTACACGGAAAAGACTCATGCCTTCCATTATCCCAGACATCACCATCAACGGTAATCCGATCCAATACCATGAAGTTGTCAAATTTCTAGGAATCTTTGTTGACTGTGCACTCAGCGGCAAACCTCATCTCACCTACGTTATTGGCAAGTGTAGAAAGGCACTTAACGTTATGACTGCCTTGGCCAGAGTTTGGTGGGGCGCTCACCCTCAGCAATTGATGATGATCTATAAGGGTCTTATCCGCAGCAACATTGATTATGGATGTCAGATCTTCCAATTATTGGGTAACATCACTGTTTTCGAGAAACTCCAGCGTATCCAGTATAAAGCTATTAAAACCGCTTTCGGCTATAGACAATCTACGCCGATCAACGTTTTGCTTGATGAGGCCAAGGAACCCCCTCTACAATTCAGATACAAATATCTGACATCGAAGCTGGTTCTCAAAAACATTGCGCAAGAATTCAGCCCGGTTACTAACAGTCTAGATGAGCTAATTTCGATCACGAGATCTCCAAGTAATTGTGAAAAAGCCTGTAAGTACATCCCAACATTTAGATATTTCCGCACCATCATCGGGGAAACTAGCAAGATGCATCAGACAGTATCTCTGCCGGTGTTTAATCACAGTTACGAGTCCACGGTTCACATCATCCGCTATATCTCTCTCCAGTTTGATCCCAGCATCAGCAATGTAAATTCTCTCTTTTTAGAAATGACTCAAAAATTAAGACAGGACGCAATTTCCTTCTATACCGACGGCTCTAAAGATGACTCGGGATTCGTCGGTGCAGGTGTTTTCTCGCCTGAGCTGGCAATTCAAATTCTGCACAAATTACCAATGCAAACTACAATTTTTGCGGCGGAAGCCTGGGCCATTCTACAAGCATTGATCACTGCTGGACAAAGGAACAGGAAGAAAATTGTAATCTTCTCAGACTCTAAAAGCGTACTGGAGAACGTATGCTCCAACAAAGCGAACCAACAAAACTATGTCATCCCTTGGATAAGGGAAAAAATTTATCAACTGTCAAACAAAGGAGTAGATCTTCAGCTAGCGTGGATTCCGGCCCACTGGGGTATTGCCGGTAACGAGATAGCAGACAAGACAGCCAAGACAGCCTCAAGGAAAGGTTACACTCCTGATTTCAAAATCTCCCATTGTGATTTTTATCCTGTATCCAAAGCTAGTATTCGTAGACAAGTTAAAGAGTTCTTTCGTTGTCGAGACTCATTTAAGGGCACATTCTTCTATAATAACTACCATACGGATGACGATCGTCCCTGGTTTAATAAGAAACCCTTTAGGCGTAAGGAAATTGTACTCATAGATAGACTGCGTAGTGGGCATTACAACCTTAATTATAGCTTAGCTAGGAAAAATATCATTGCCTCTGGAGCCTGCCCCTGTGGCAACCCAGTACAAGACATAAACCACGTTATCTTCAACTGTGCGATATATTCAGATAAAGCTAGTTATTTGATTAAATATATAGAGGAGACCTCTCCTATCTTATCTAAAGACATTTTTCCACTCCTAAAAAATCCATCACAACAACTCGCACGCCTCCTTATGGCCGCATGCAACGCAATGGATCTTCAACCCTGAATTCCCTACGAAGTGGGGACTGTAGTGCCGCGCTTCTGGGCGCGCCCACCGAGTGGTGGAAGCGCGCGGGTCTGCGGACTCGCGCGTCAACCTATCTTGCGAGAGCGCCATTTGTGGCTAACGAGTATGCTCCGACACGCCGTATGGCTACGATTCGCGCTCAAACCACGGTGGCGTGCGGACGTCGGTCGTTCCTTCTCTTCCGGGATCCTGTGCCATATAGAGTTTTCCTGTGTCGACCGGTCTCGTGTCGTGCGGGTGTTAAAGTAGACGCGTTATACGCGCTTTTACGTTCTATTACCGGAATAACCGGAATTTTAAGTTTATTAGAGCTGATTTTGCGAGCTTCTTCGTTTGTTACGCAGCCCAGCAAGGAAATGCAGGGGGCTTCGGCCACTCGCATTCCCGATTCCAGTGAAGACAACCACACGCAACAAAGAATTTCCGCACCGTTGAGCAGGTTTGATGAATTCGCTAAAAATAATTGCAATAACAACGCGGTCAGCTTGCCCGTGAGCCTCGTCGATTCTCATATCACACGCTCTCGCTCTCCGTCGAGAGAACGCGATTCTTCCTCGGATTTTGATAACGATCCGGTGAACTCATTCGTAGATTCGGTCGCTATAATGGGAGGGAAGAAAACTAAGAATAAGCCTAGCAAGCAGCATAATTCCAAAGATCCTCGCGATAAAAATGATACAAGCCTATCTCCCTCACGAGAAAAAATCACAGCTAGGCATAGACCGAATACAGCCGTGCTAGACAACAACAATCGCGCGCTCTCCTCCCCACGCGGGGTATCAGATTACGACGCGGGCCCCGGCAAAGACCTCGAGCAAAACAACTTATCGGAAAAACATAATGTAAACAACGCGTTAATTCCTGAAGCCGCGGCTGCGAGTCATAATACAAAACGTGATTCTCCCACGGATTCCGCTATGGAAACCGATTCCGCTAATCACGATAATGACACAAGAAGGGGCGTAAAACGCCCAACTAAAGATAACATATCCGTAAATAAGGGAGGCTCGTTGCCCTCCTCCCCCTTGACATCTTCCAAAAAACACCGTAGAGAGGCAAACCGATATACCTCCACAGATCTCCCGCCTTTTCACGTCCACTTTCAATACGCGGAAACTAACAAAGCTCCCGATGCCTTATTAATTTCAAAAATGATCAGCGAATCCCTCGAAGAGGACATCGTGGAAATCCGTACGATCGGAAACAATAAAGTCAGAGCTCAATTCAACACGTATCAAGCGGCAAATCGCGTCATCGAACACTCCGCGCTTAAAAAGCATAATTTACTCGCATTCATTCCGTCTTTCAAAATAATGCGCATAGGTATCGTTAAAGATGTTCCGCTCTGCTTTTCGGATACAGAACTTTCTCAGGAAATCGAGTCTTCCATTAAAATCCTATCCGCCCAGCGTCTTAATCGGCGCATTAGGAAGGAAGGAGAATCTACGTTTTCTCCTTCGAAAACTATTATGATCAAATTTGAGGGGCAAATTCTTCCCTCCGAAATTTCCATATTTAGAACAAAGCTAAAAGTGGAACCGTATATTCCCCCAGTCCAGATCTGCTATTCTTGCTATCGGTTTGGACACATCAGCTCGAACTGCTGCAGCAAGGCACGCTGTTGTAAATGCACGCTAGAAGCACACACCTCTAAAGAGGAATGCCCCAGAAAAAATCTACCCCCCCTATGTATTAATTGTAAAGGCGATCATATACCCACGTCTTCCACTTGTCCCGTTGTTGTAAAACAAAAACAAATAATCGACATCGCAGCCAGAGAAAATATTCCATATTTAGAAGCTCGCAATAGAGTTGAAAATTGTCAATCTTCTCCCTTTCAACTTAGCCCCTCCAATTAATTTCCCTCTCTCTCAAACTCACCCAGCTTGGTACACTCTCCAAAAGGCCTTCGATTTAACCTCAGTTCAACACCCTCCCCCCACAGCTCCCCTTCGGCATCCCCGCCTACGTACGCAGGAATCCTCCGCAACGGACCTTCACACAAATCTACTAGCCAAACTTCCCCATCTAGTCAGACCCTCCCTAGTAGTACAGATTCGGTCAAAAACCTTAAAATTAGACAAGCGCATAATACCTTCCTCACCTCCCCCAACAGTAGGGATAGAGATACAAACAAAAATTCCACCACTTTCGCCTTTCCCAGGCTTGCAGAAAACTCTGATTCTACCCCACCTTACGATTCGTTCATCACTATTGCCAAAGCCATCATCAACTTTATCCGCAACTTACCAGATTTTATCCCTGCAATCAGAGAATCGCAAATCTATGATACGGTACTTCAGTTATGTACCATTATTCAAGGTGTCTACGGATTGTAAATGCCTTCCCGCAATTCTCATTCGAACCCGCTCTCTAATTTTCGCATCTTATATTGGAACTGCAGGGGGGCTGTACATAAAAAATCGGACGTCGAACGACTATGCGAATCCTACGATATTATCTTTCTTGCAGAAACTCTCCTGAAACCGCATCACACATACTCTATTTTCGGATTCAACACTATACGCCACGATAGTGACGTGGGCAAACAAGGCATCGCGCTTCTCATCCGCAGCAACATTAACTATTCTCTCATTAATCTCAATAACATCCTAAATACTGACAAATCAATCGAAGCTATAGGTGTAAAAATCTCCGTCAACTCTACCAGTACGGCACTTTTCGGACTTTACAGGCATCCGGGTGGCCCTTGTCCCCAGAACACTTGGCTAAAAATCTTTAATTTGGCTAATTCCTTTTCTCAGTCCCTCATATTGGGCGATCTCAACGCCAACCACCCATATTGGGGGGCCCCATCACCCAACTCAGCGGGTCGAGTCATTATGGACCTCCTTGATCGATTTCCATTTACCTTGTTAAATCATAACACTCCAACTTTCATTCTCCCCCCCCCCCAGGTTTATCTCCTTCACTTATCGATCTCGCCATCGCCTCCTGCAGTTTTGCAACTCTTTTAAATGTAAAAATACTTAATGATACACGCAGCAGTGATCACCGACCTGTGGAAATCACTGTCAATGCTAAAATTAAAACCAATTGCATATTCTCCCACAAATACAAATTCACCAAAGAACAGTATAAAGCTCTCTCTTGCGCTTTTCAACTCCGTGCACAAGACATCGAAACGCGGGTTCTCGAAGTAACCGACAACGAACCTTTAACTCAATACGAGATATTCATGGCTCAACTACAGGAAATCACCGGAGAATTCTCCACTCCCCCCCTCCTAACCAAAACTCCTTTTCAAACAAACGTATAAACATGAACGATCCTCAAAACCGATTCCCTCCCTCTCCCTGGTGGAACGCGGACTGCGAGGCGGCAATCCGGGCCAGAAGCATATCTTGCAAAACGTATCGAAAAAACCCAACTGTCGAAAACTATAGGATCTACCGCGGCCAAATTGCTGAAACCCGAAAAATTTTGAGAGCCGCCAAGAGAGAGGGATGGAAGAAATTTTGCAACTCCCTCGACTTCATGACTCCCACACCCAAAATCTGGAAAATGATCAAAAGGTTTAGAAATCGTAAACTAGCCCCCTCCTCCGATTCGTCTTCCATTTGCGACACCTTAGCAGAAGAGGCAATGGCCACCATCACTCCGCCAGCCTGCTCCGTCGAGCATACTAATCTCCTCGATAACCGCAATGACACAGACAGCCCTCTCAAATGGCTTGATGATCCCTTCCAACTCAGCGAACTCCACTACGCCCTAAACTCGTCAAAAGGAAACTCCAGTCCTGGCATCGACCGTGTCGATTATAAAATCCTAAAAGCCCTCCCTCCCTCCCTTAAAAAACTCCTTCTCAGAATCTTGAATAACCTATTCACAGAAGGCATCTTCCCTGACTCTTGGTCCCACTTTCTTGTATATCTCATACCCAAACCACATAACAGAGGAGTTCGACCAATCGCTCTCACCTCTTGTACTCTCAAGCTCATGGAAAAAATGATCCTCAACCGCATCCACTGGTGCACCGAATCAGGCACAATAAATTTAATCCCAGAACACCAATACGGCTTCCGCAAGTTTCGGTCTTGCTCGGATAACCTTACTATTCTCACCACCGAAATTCACAAAAACAACCTGCTAGGAAAGGCCACCGCGGCCCTTTTCATTGATATTAAAGCGGCCTTTGACAATGTCGTCCCTAGTATCCTAGTTAGTGATCTCATCGACACCGGTTTCCCGACTAAAACTTGTCAATTTGTAAAAAACCTCATCTTTGAAAGATTGGTACAATTCGTAATTCAGGGTAAACTCTCCACTCCCCGCATTTTTCGCAAGGGCACCCCCCAAGGCTCCGTGTTAAGTCCATTCCTCTTCAATTTTTACCTCAAGGATATCGCCTCCAGATTACACCCCAAGGTCAAGATTCTCCAATTCGCAGACGATATCGTGATATACGCCTCCGCCAAACGTATCAACAAAGCAATTCGCTGGCTCGAAAACTCTCTCGCCAACATCCAAAACTACCTATACTTCCGAGGCCTTGAAATCTCGCCCAGCAAATCTCAGTTAATGATCTTCTCCAAGCAGAGAATTCACAACCTACAAGAATTTAAAATCAACATCGGTACCGTCACAATCTCTCCTTCCAAGTTAGTCCGCTTTTTGGGGGTCATTCTTGATCCTCAGCTCACTGGCGATCCGCACCTAGAGTCGGTTATTGACAAAGCTCGCAAGATTGCAGACGTCATTTCAGCCTTGAGGGGGGTCTGGTGGGGTTCCCATCCACAGCTCCTCCTCAATATCTACCGCGCAGTTCTGCGAGGCTACGTTGAGTACGCTTCTCATATCTTTAGTATGAAATCTAGCCCCAAATTTCACCGTCTTGAAATCATACAGAATAAGGCCATCAGGGCCTGCCTCGGATACCGCATTTCCACCCCAATTAATACTATGTTTGCCGAGGCCAAAGAACCCCCCCTCAGACTAAGGCTCCAATTCCTAGCAAACAAATACCTTATAAAAAACTTTTTCATCACCAATCATCCTGTAATTGAAACCCTCTTCCAACTTGCAATCACAGCGCGCGAAGATGAGGCAAACTCCTACTGCCAACATAACAAAATTCCTCTCTTAGATCTCTTCCTTCAAACCAAACCTTTAAAAACCTCCTTACATGCCTCAGTGGCTCCTCCCCCCTTTCAACATTCCTATCAATCTACTCTTTTTACCCTTCCACTCTACCGTCCAGACCTTGACTTTCTCAATCTGATCGACAGAATTCCCAGATCCACTGTCCAAAATGTCTTCCAGCAAGCCTTTGGTCCTATTATGCAAAATACTGTGGCTTTCTATACTGACGGTTCCAAGATAGATTCCGGTTGCTGGGTGGGGGCTTCGTGCTTCTCTCCTCAACTCCAACGCAGCCTCATGTTTAAACTCCCCGCCCAGGCTTCGGTCTTTACGGCCGAAGCTTGGGCAATATACAACGCGGTACTTCTAACGTTTGACCTAAACGAGACCAAATACACCATCGTCTCTGACTCTAAAAGTGTCCTCGATGCTCTCTCAAACCCTATTACATGTCGTTCCAATTATCTCATCCCACTTATAAAAAGCAAATTAATCGAGGCAAAAGCACGCGGAAAAGAAATTCAATTTATTTGGATTCCATCACACAAAGGCATATCGGGCAACGAGATTGCTGATGCACTCGCTAAGAAAGCCATCCGTTTCGGTACCATCACCCCTTCTTTTAAGCTACCCCACTCTGACCTGTTTATTCACCAAAAAGAAAAATTATCCACGGAATTCCACAACTATCTATTCAATAGAGCTCGACTCAAAGGCAATCACTTCTTCCGCACAATATATATCAATACTCCTAAACCTTGGTACTATAGATCAGGTTTAAAGCGAGACGCTGTAGTTACTATATCCCGACTAAGAGCGAATCATTATAATCTGAATCACAGTCTTTTCCGTAAAAACATAATCGACGACGGCTCATGCGCTTGCGGGGATCCGATACAAGACATTAACCACATCATTTTTCACTGTCCGCTCACTAGCGCTAAGGCTACCCACCTCCGAATCGCGATCCAAACCAACGCGGGCCCTCAATGTGAGGATGTCTTCACAGTATTCGAGAAACCACGAGCATATTCATTCATCGGTCTATGAAAGTCACTTTCATTGGCGGAAAGCACTCCTCTCAAGACTCTCAAATAGCTCAGCTAGCCTATCAAGGCATACAAATAGTGGACAAAGTTGGCCGTATTGTCCTCTGAAAAGAGGCAGGAGCCAAGGAAATAAAGAAGAAGAAGAAGCCGTATGGCTACCCTGACGAGTGATTTGTCCTGGCCATTTTAGAGCTGTATAGCTCACAGGCCAATAAAGAAGAAGAAGAAGAAGAAGAAGTCAGTCAGTCATATGACCTAGAAATACTTATCGCGTTCGCGCGTAACACCGTGGTCTCTCATCTTTAAATATTACTAAGTACGATCGTTTAATTCCATCGCATCGCGCAAGGATCGAAGTGCCACGAAATTAGGATGTGGGTGTCACAAGAAGCAAAATATCAGCGGGATAAGTAGTGATAGTCGTGACCGTTTACTATGTTTACGGGAGCGTTATTTCTGGAGTAACTTACAATAGTTGCTTTCCATTTACACTCAAGTGATCTGAGTCACTCAGATATGTATTTTATACTCAGGTAAGATATGTCATTTTGTATTTACCTGCTTATTTTGGTGACAAAGCATAATAATACAGGTCCATAACCTCACTTCTGATGTAAGTTTATTAGATTCATTAAAGCACATGGTCTCGATTGTGGATAAAAACTCAGTTGAATCTCACTTGCCAGCATGCAAAAAGAACGTGCATTTAACTGAGTTATGACGTCACAAGTGAGAATTATCTGAGTTTTGATGTAAATGGGAAGCAATTATTAATTCACTCATTTAGAGCTAGAGCACATAACATGACGTAGCGATATACGATGGTCGTAGTCCTCGACCTGATAAATCAGGATACGCCAAAGCTTGTGCGTTACTTACATCCACGACTACGACTGTCATATGTGCTTTGGCCCTTACGTGGAGGAATTATCTTATAAGTTACTACAGAAGTAACGCTCGTGTAAACGTAGTACGTGACAGATAGTGTGTGTGTATATATATGTGTGTGTGATCATCAATATATCATATAATATTAT